>NW_027664935.1:0-3000 GCF_963921795.1 Nannobrachium achirus
ATTCATGATGATTTCATTAGTTACTAATGCTTAACTAATGCTTTATAGTGTATAGTTATTATAAAGTGCTACCGATATTTATAAAGGGCTTAATTACGTGTGTGTGTGTGTGTGTGTGTGTGTGTGTGTGTGTGTGTGTGTGTGTGTGTGTGTGTGTGTGTGTGTGTGTGTGTGTGTGGATCTATTTAACGCCAGTATAATAATAATTTTATTAGATCTATAAACCCTCTCAGTGTCATTGTGTCAGATGTTAAGCTAGCAGCTAATGTTAGCATGATGATGATAAACATGACAACATCAATAATCACAGGGACCCCCTGAACAGAAGATGTTTACAGCTCTAGCAGTGATTCTGAACCATTCTAAAGCAACCAGCCTCAGTACGACATCCTCTAAAACAGGGGTCTTCAATGTTTTCAGGCCAAGGACCCCTTAGTTGAGAGAGATGAAGCAGGGACCCCTTAGCTGAGAGAGATGCAGCAGGGACCCCTTAGTTGAGAGAGAGATGAAGCAGGGACCCCTTATTTGAGAGAGAGATGAAGCAGGGACCCCTTATTTGAGAGAGAGATGAAGCAGGGACCCCTTAGTTGAGAGAGATGAAGCAGGGACCCCTTAGTTGAGAGAGATGAAGCAGGGACCCCTTAGTTGAGAGAGAGATGAAGCAGGGACCCCTTAGTTGAGAGAGAGATGAAGCAGGGACCCCTTATTTGAGAGAGAGATGAAGCAGGGACCCCTTATTTGAGAGAGAGATGAAGCAGGGACCCCTTAGTTGAGAGAGATGAAGCAGGGACCCCTTAGTTGAGAGAGAGATGAAAGGTGAATCCAGTTCCATTAAAGGTGAATCCAGGTGAATCCAGGTCCAGTTGTATTAATGTCCAGTCTTTGTGTTGCAGCTTCACCATCAGGCTAGAATAATTAGTGACAGTGTTATGGACCACAGCTAGTGTTAAAGATGAATCCAGGTGAATCCAGGTCCATTAAAGGTGAATCCAGGTCCAGTTGTATTAAAGTCCAGTCCGTGTGTTGCAGCCTCTCCGTCTGGACATCAAGAGGAAGTTGACGGCGAGGTCAGACCGGGTCAAGAGCGTCGACCTTCACCCCACCGAACCCTGGATGCTGGCAAGCCTTTATAATGGAAGTGTCTGTATGTGGAACCATGAAACACTAGCCTGGGCTGGCTTCCAATTTCGGGCTTTTGATCCGGTCGGGAGCGGAAGAGCTCGTACGTTTTTCTGTAGTCCATAACGGACTACACTTTGGCCGGAAACAATGACCGGAAACAGTTTTAACCCGTACTTGCGCATGCGCTAACTACTTGCGCATGCGCTAAACTGGGTTGAAACTGTTTCCGGTCGTTGTTTCCGCCCAAAGTGTAGTCCGTTTTGGACTACAGAAAAACGTAGGAGCTCTTCCGCTCCCGACCGGATCAAACGGCCCGTTTAGTAAACGAAGACCAGGCTTTCTCTGAGGGGAAAGCCTGGTGAGGCGAGGTTAATGAAACACAGGTATATATACCCCTATCTATACCCCTATCTGTACCCCTATAACTAACCTCTATACCCATACAATAACCCTTACACTGAACCCTGGATGCTGGCAAGCCTTTATAATGGATCTGTGTGTGTCTGGAACCATGAAACACAGGTATATATACCCCTATTATACCCCTATCTATACCCCTATAACCTAACCTCTATACCTGTAGCGCTACAGCTATACCTTACACTGAACCCTGGATGCTGGCAAGCCTTTACAATGGAAGTGTCTGTGTCTGGAACCATGAGACACAGGTATATATATACCCCTATTATACCCCTATCTGTACCCCTATAACCTAACCTCTATACCCATACAATAACCCTATACCTTACACTGAACCCTGGATGCTGGCAAGCCTTTATAATGGCTCTGTGTGTGTCTGGAACCATGAAACACAGGTATTATACCCCCCTATACCCCCTCTATACCCCTATCTGTACCCCTATAACCTAACCTCTATACCCATACAATAACCCTATACCTTACACTGAACCCTGGATGCTGGCAAGGCTTTACAACGGATCTGTGTGTGTCTGGAACTAGGGTTGGGGGCGGTAACCGCCGTACCGCGGTATACCGAGGCCTACCGCGGTGTCAGGGTCCTTACCACGGTCAAAATAGTCTATTTTTTATTGAAAACAAGCGAGTTTTAAAACGGGGGAGAGGCGAGGACCGCATGCGCTCCGTGCCGCTCTGCTCTGGGCCGCGTACCACAGGTTTGGAACGTCTATGGTTTGGAAGCCACATACGTCACTTGACTCGGAGACACAGTCTACACAGACACAGCAGCAGCCTCGTAGTAGGGAGCACGGAGAAGCGTAAAATTTCTCTGACTGTAATCCACACAACACAAATACATACCTTGTGTTGTGGCAGTAGTACCTTGTGGCATTTTGTTTTTTATTCATACAGATTACAGGCGGAGCGCGGACCGCGTGGACTAAAAGCGAAAATGAAAATATCTTTTACTTTTCCCACCGCGTCGCGCCGACTCGCCCGTTGTGCCCCGTCGCCGATTTTATAACCTTTTCTGTCAAGTCTTGTCACTAAAACCTGTATATATCAGCACTCAATCGATTTCAGACGTGAGTTAATCACTGTACACGATCTGATTACCCGTCTCCGTCTCTCTTCTAGTTTGTTCACACACAGCAGTCTGTGTCTTAAAAGCCCAAGTAGCTACCGTTACTATGGTAACCCGACAGTGCAGATCTAAAAGCTCAGAACGCGTCGCGGATGCGATGTGTTGTGTGCTTGTAGATCTGCTCCTTTCAAAGCCATACCCGCTGTGCTGTACAGAGAAGTATAACTCGGGCTGTCAGGCTGTGGAGAGGCGACTTTTGGGAAGACGATTGCAATATTTTGGCTTATTGCTGAACCTTAATTAATAGATACGGGGGTGCGGTAATTACTGCAATACCGGCGGTAAATGGGAAGACGGTAATCGCGGTAACAAAATGT
>NW_027664934.1:0-245000 GCF_963921795.1 Nannobrachium achirus
TGGTCAAATTTCGTGAGCCAGAAGTGTTCTTATTTCTGGCCGCATACAAATGGCTTTAAAATATGATTGAAAGTGATTGGACTATTTGCTAATTCTTTCTTTTTAACTCAGAGGTACTAGCAAAGGTTAGGTTAGGGAGTGAAGACTTCAATATATTGTCCTAGGCCAAGTCAAGGCCTAAGATGCAGTATAGAGAAAAGTGCTTTCGCCATCTTGTTTTTAAAAAGAAAGAATGTTGCAATTTTAAATTGGGTTGGTTCCCCTAGTTCATAAAATCCTACAGGTCATCTTGTAGTTTATGTCCTGTGGGTTTTATGTGTGAGACTGTGCATGGCACGATGGTCAAATTTCGTGAGCCAGAAGTGTTCTTATTTCTGGCCGCATACCAATGGCTTTAAAATATGATTGAAAGTGATTGAACTATTTGCTAATTCTTTCTTTTTAACTCAGAGGTACTAGCAAAGGTTAGGTTAGGGAGTGAAGACTTCAATATATTGTCCTAGGCCAAGTCAAGGCCTAAGATGCAGTATAGAGACAAGTGCTTTCGCCATCTTGTTTTTAAAAAGAAAGAATGTTGCAATTTTAAATTGGGTTGGTTCCCCTAGTTCATAAAATCCTACAGGTCATCTTGTAGTTTATGTCCTGTGGGTTTTATGTGTGAGACTGTGCATGGCACGATGGTCAAATTTCGTGAGCCAGAAGTGTTCTTATTTCTGGCCGCATACCAATGGCTTTAAAATATGATTGAAAGTGATTGGACTATTTGCTAATTCTTTCTTTTTAACTCAGAGGTACTAGCAAAGGTTAGGTTAGGGAGTGAAGACTTCAATATATTGTCCTAGGCCAAGTCAAGGCCTAAGATGCAGTATAGAGAAAAGTGCTTTCGCCATCTTGTTTTTAAAAAGAAAGAATGTTGCAATTTTAAATTGGGTTGGTTCCCCTAGTTCATAAAATCCTACAGGTCATCTTGTAGTTTATGTCCTGTGGGTTTTATGTGTGAGACTGTGCATGGCACGATGGTCAAATGTTGTGAGCCAGAAGTGTTCTTATTTCTGGCCGCATACCAATGGCTTTAAAATATGATTGAAAGTGATTGGACTATTTGCTAATTCTTTCTTTTTAACTCAGAGGTACTAGCAAAGGTTAGGTTAGGGAGTGAAGACTTCAATATATTGTCCTAGGCCAAGTCAAGGCCTAAGATGCAGTATAGAGAAAAGTGCTTTCGCCATCTTGTTTTTAAAAAGAAAGAATGTTGCAATTTTAAATTGGGTTGGTTCCCCTAGTTCATAAAATCCTACAGGTCATCTTGTAGTTTATGTTCTGTGGGTTTTATGTGTGAGACTGTGCATGGCACGATGGTCAAATTTCGTGAGCCAGAAGTGTTCTTATTTCTGGCCGCATACCAATGGCTTTAAAATATGATTGAAAGTGATTGGACTATTTGCTAATTCTTTCTTTTTAACTCAGAGGTACTAGCAAAGGTTAGGTTAGGGAGTGAAGACTTCAATATATTGTCCTAGGCCAAGTCAAGGCCTAAGATGCAGTATAGAGAAAAGTGCTTTCGCCATCTTGTTTTTAAAAAGAAAGAATGTTGCAATTTTAAATTGGGTTGGTTCCCCTAGTTCATAAAATCCTACAGGTCATCTTGTAGTTTATGTCCTGTGGGTTTTATGTGTGAGACTGTGCATGGCACGATGGTCAAATTTCGTGAGCCAGAAGTGTTCTTATTTCTGGCCGCATACCAATGGCTTTAAAATATGATTGAAAGTGATTGGACTATTTGCTAATTCTTTCTTTTTAACTCAGAGGTACTAGCAAAGGTTAGGTTAGGGAGTGAAGACTTCAATATATTGTCCTAGGCCAAGTCAAGGCCTAAGATGCAGTATAGAGAAAAGTGCTTTCGCCATCTTGTTTTTAAAAAGAAAGAATGTTGCAATTTTAAATTGGGTTGGTTCCCCTAGTTCATAAAATCCTACAGGTCATCTTGTAGTTTATGTCCTGTGGGTTTTATGTGTGAGACTGTGCATGGCACGATGGTCAAATTTCGTGAGCCAGAAGTGTTCTTATTTCTGGCCGCATACCAATGGCTTTAAAATATGATTGAAAGTGATTGGACTATTTGCTAATTCTTTCTTTTTAACTCAGAGGTACTAGCAAAGGTTAGGTTAGGGAGTGAAGACTTCAATATATTGTCCTAGGCCAAGTCAAGGCCTAAGATGCAGTATAGAGAAAAGTGCTTTCGCCATCTTGTTTTTAAAAAGAAAGAATGTTGCAATTTTAAATTGGGTTGGTTCCCCTAGTTCATAAAATCCTACAGGTCATCTTGTAGTTTATGTCCTGTGGGTTTTATGTGTGAGACTGTGCATGGCACGATGGTCAAATTTCGTGAGCCAGAAGTGTTCTTATTTCTGGCCGCATACCAATGGCTTTAAAATATGATTGAAAGTGATTGAACTATTTGCTAATTCTTTCTTTTTAACTCAGAGGTACTAGCAAAGGTTAGGTTAGGGAGTGAAGACTTCAATATATTGTCCTAGGCCAAGTCAAGGCCTAAGATGCAGTATAGAGACAAGTGCTTTCGCCATCTTGTTTTTAAAAAGAAAGAATGTTGCAATTTTAAATTGGGTTGGTTCCCCTAGTTCATAAAATCCTACAGGTCATCTTGTAGTTTATGTCCTGTGGGTTTTATGTGTGAGACTGTGCATGGCACGATGGTCAAATTTCGTGAGCCAGAAGTGTTCTTATTTCTGGCCGCATACCAATGGCTTTAAAATATGATTGAAAGTGATTGGACTATTTGCTAATTCTTTCTTTTTAACTCAGAGGTACTAGCAAAGGTTAGGTTAGGGAGTGAAGACTTCAATATATTGTCCTAGGCCAAGTCAAGGCCTAAGATGCAGTATAGAGAAAAGTGCTTTCGCCATCTTGTTTTTAAAAAGAAAGAATGTTGCAATTTTAAATTGGGTTGGTTCCCCTAGTTCATAAAATCCTACAGGTCATCTTGTAGTTTATGTCCTGTGGGTTTTATGTGTGAGACTGTGCATGGCACGATGGTCAAATGTTGTGAGCCAGAAGTGTTCTTATTTCTGGCCGCATACCAATGGCTTTAAAATATGATTGAAAGTGATTGGACTATTTGCTAATTCTTTCTTTTTAACTCAGAGGTACTAGCAAAGGTTAGGTTAGGGAGTGAAGACTTCAATATATTGTCCTAGGCCAAGTCAAGGCCTAAGATGCAGTATAGAGAAAAGTGCTTTCGCCATCTTGTTTTTAAAAAGAAAGAATGTTGCAATTTTAAATTGGGTTGGTTCCCCTAGTTCATAAAATCCTACAGGTCATCTTGTAGTTTATGTTCTGTGGGTTTTATGTGTGAGACTGTGCATGGCACGATGGTCAAATTTCGTGAGCCAGAAGTGTTCTTATTTCTGGCCGCATACCAATGGCTTTAAAATATGATTGAAAGTGATTGGACTATTTGCTAATTCTTTCTTTTTAACTCAGAGGTACTAGCAAAGGTTAGGTTAGGGAGTGAAGACTTCAATATATTGTCCTAGGCCAAGTCAAGGCCTAAGATGCAGTATAGAGAAAAGTGCTTTCGCCATCTTGTTTTTAAAAAGAAAGAATGTTGCAATTTTAAATTGGGTTGGTTCCCCTAGTTCATAAAATCCTACAGGTCATCTTGTAGTTTATGTCCTGTGGGTTTTATGTGTGAGACTGTGCATGGCACGATGGTCAAATTTCGTGAGCCAGAAGTGTTCTTATTTCTGGCCGCATACCAATGGCTTTAAAATATGATTGAAAGTGATTGGACTATTTGCTAATTCTTTCTTTTTAACTCAGAGGTACTAGCAAAGGTTAGGTTAGGGAGTGAAGACTTCAATATATTGTCCTAGGCCAAGTCAAGGCCTAAGATGCAGTATAGAGAAAAGTGCTTTCGCCATCTTGTTTTTAAAAAGAAAGAATGTTGCAATTTTAAATTGGGTTGGTTCCCCTAGTTCATAAAATCCTACAGGTCATCTTGTAGTTTATGTCCTGTGGGTTTTATGTGTGAGACTGTGCATGGCACGATGGTCAAATTTCGTGAGCCAGAAGTGTTCTTATTTCTGGCCGCATACCAATGGCTTTAAAATATGATTGAAAGTGATTGGACTATTTGCTAATTCTTTCTTTTTAACTCAGAGGTACTAGCAAAGGTTAGGTTAGGGAGTGAAGACTTCAATATATTGTCCTAGGCCAAGTCAAGGCCTAAGATGCAGTATAGAGAAAAGTGCTTTCGCCATCTTGTTTTTAAAAAGAAAGAATGTTGCAATTTTAAATTGGGTTGGTTCCCCTAGTTCATAATATCCTACAGGTCATCTTGTACTTTATGTCCTGTGGGTTTTATGTGTGAGACTGTGCATGGCACGATGGTCAAATTTCGTGAGCCAGAAGTGTTCTTATTTCTGGCCGCATACCAATGGCTTTAAAATATGATTGAAAGTGATTGGACTATTTGCTAATTCTTTCTTTTTAACTCAGAGGTACTAGCAAAGGTTAGGTTAGGGAGTGAAGACTTCAATATATTGTCCTAGGCCAAGTCAAGGCCTAAGATGCAGTATAGAGAAAAGTGCTTTCGCCATCTTGTTTTTAAAAAGAAAGAATGTTGCAATTTTAAATTGGGTTGGTTCCCCTAGTTCATAAAATCCTACAGGTCATCTTGTAGTTTATGTCCTGTGGGTTTTATGTGTGAGACTGTGCATGGCACGATGGTCAAATTTCGTGAGCCAGAAGTGTTCTTATTTCTGGCCGCATACCAATGGCTTTAAAATATGATTGAAAGTGATTGGACTATTTGCTAATTCTTTCTTTTTAACTCAGAGGTACTAGCAAAGGTTAGGTTAGGGAGTGAAGACTTCAATATATTGTCCTAGGCCAAGTCAAGGCCTAAGATGCAGTATAGAGAAAAGTGCTTTCGCCATCTTGTTTTTAAAAAGAAAGAATGTTGCAATTTTAAATTGGGTTGGTTCCCCTAGTTCATAAAATCCTACAGGTCATCTTGTAGTTTATGTCCTGTGGGTTTTATGTGTGAGACTGTGCATGGCACGATGGTCAAATTTCGTGAGCCAGAAGTGTTCTTATTTCTGGCCGCATACCAATGGCTTTAAAATATGATTGAAAGTGATTGGACTATTTGCTAATTCTTTCTTTTTAACTCAGAGGTACTAGCAAAGGTTAGGTTAGGGAGTGAAGACTTCAATATATTGTCCTAGGCCAAGTCAAGGCCTAAGATGCAGTATAGAGAAAAGTGCTTTCGCCATCTTGTTTTTAAAAAGAAAGAATGTTGCAATTTTAAATTGGGTTGGTTCCCCTAGTTCATAAAATCCTACAGGTCATCTTGTAGTTTATGTCCTGTGGGTTTTATGTGTGAGACTGTGCATGGCACGATGGTCAAATTTCGTGAGCCAGAAGTGTTCTTATTTCTGGCCGCATACCAATGGCTTTAAAATATGATTGAAAGTGATTGGACTATTTGCTAATTCTTTCTTTTTAACTCAGAGGTACTAGCAAAGGTTAGGTTAGGGAGTGAAGACTTCAATATATTGTCCTAGGCCAAGTCAAGGCCTAAGATGCAGTATAGAGACAAGTGCTTTCGCCATCTTGTTTTTAAAAAGAAAGAATGTTGCAATTTTAAATTATTGGGTTGGTTCCCCTAGTTCATAAAATCCTACAGGTCATCTTGTAGTTTATGTCCTGTGGGTTTTATGTGTGAGACTGTGCATGGCACGATGGTCAAATTTCGTGAGCCAGAAGTGTTCTTATTTCTGGCCGCATACCAATGGCTTTAAAATATGATTGAAAGTGATTGGACTATTTGCTAATTCTTTCTTTTTAACTCAGAGGTACTAGCAAAGGTTAGGTTAGGGAGTGAAGACTTCAATATATTGTCCTAGGCCAAGTCAAGGCCTAAGATGCAGTATAGAGAAAAGTGCTTTCGCCATCTTGTTTTTAAAAAGAAAGAATGTTGCAATTTTAAATTGGGTTGGTTCCCCTAGTTCATAAAATCCTACAGGTCATCTTGTAGTTTATGTCCTGTGGGTTTTATGTGTGAGACTGTGCATGGCACGATGGTCAAATTTCGTGAGCCAGAAGTGTTCTTATTTCTGGCCGCATACAAATGGCTTTAAAATATGATTGAAAGTGATTGGACTATTTGCTAATTCTTTCTTTTTAACTCAGAGGTACTAGCAAAGGTTAGGTTAGGGAGTGAAGACTTCAATATATTGTCCTAGGCCAAGTCAAGGCCTAAGATGCAGTATAGAGAAAAGTGCTTTCGCCATCTTGTTTTTAAAAAGAAAGAATGTTGCAATTTTAAATTGGGTTGGTTCCCCTAGTTCATAAAATCCTACAGGTCATCTTGTAGTTTATGTCCTGTGGGTTTTATGTGTGAGACTGTGCATGGCACGATGGTCAAATTTCGTGAGCCAGAAGTGTTCTTATTTCTGGCCGCATACCAATGGCTTTAAAATATGATTGAAAGTGATTGGACTATTTGCTAATTCTTTCTTTTTAACTCAGAGGTACTAGCAAAGGTTAGGTTAGGGAGTGAAGACTTCAATATATTGTCCTAGGCCAAGTCAAGGCCTAAGATGCAGTATAGAGAAAAGTGCTTTCGCCATCTTGTTTTTAAAAAGAAAGAATGTTGCAATTTTAAATTGGGTTGGTTCCCCTAGTTCATAAAATCCTACAGGTCATCTTGTAGTTTATGTCCTGTGGGTTTTATGTGTGAGACTGTGCATGGCACGATGGTCAAATGTTGTGAGCCAGAAGTGTTCTTATTTCTGGCCGCATACCAATGGCTTTAAAATATGATTGAAAGTGATTGGACTATTTGCTAATTCTTTCTTTTTAACTCAGAGGTACTAGCAAAGGTTAGGTTAGGGAGTGAAGACTTCAATATATTGTCCTAGGCCAAGTCAAGGCCTAAGATGCAGTATAGAGAAAAGTGCTTTCGCCATCTTGTTTTTAAAAAGAAAGAATGTTGCAATTTTAAATTGGGTTGGTTCCCCTAGTTCATAAAATCCTACAGGTCATCTTGTAGTTTATGTTCTGTGGGTTTTATGTGTGAGACTGTGCATGGCACGATGGTCAAATTTCGTGAGCCAGAAGTGTTCTTATTTCTGGCCGCATACCAATGGCTTTAAAATATGATTGAAAGTGATTGGACTATTTGCTAATTCTTTCTTTTTAACTCAGAGGTACTAGCAAAGGTTAGGTTAGGGAGTGAAGACTTCAATATATTGTCCTAGGCCAAGTCAAGGCCTAAGATGCAGTATAGAGAAAAGTGCTTTCGCCATCTTGTTTTTAAAAAGAAAGAATGTTGCAATTTTAAATTGGGTTGGTTCCCCTAGTTCATAAAATCCTACAGGTCATCTTGTAGTTTATGTCCTGTGGGTTTTATGTGTGAGACTGTGCATGGCACGATGGTCAAATTTCGTGAGCCAGAAGTGTTCTTATTTCTGGCCGCATACCAATGGCTTTAAAATATGATTGAAAGTGATTGGACTATTTGCTAATTCTTTCTTTTTAACTCAGAGGTACTAGCAAAGGTTAGGTTAGGGAGTGAAGACTTCAATATATTGTCCTAGGCCAAGTCAAGGCCTAAGATGCAGTATAGAGAAAAGTGCTTTCGCCATCTTGTTTTTAAAAAGAAAGAATGTTGCAATTTTAAATTGGGTTGGTTCCCCTAGTTCATAAAATCCTACAGGTCATCTTGTAGTTTATGTCCTGTGGGTTTTATGTGTGAGACTGTGCATGGCACGATGGTCAAATTTCGTGAGCCAGAAGTGTTCTTATTTCTGGCCGCATACCAATGGCTTTAAAATATGATTGAAAGTGATTGGACTATTTGCTAATTCTTTCTTTTTAACTCAGAGGTACTAGCAAAGGTTAGGTTAGGGAGTGAAGACTTCAATATATTGTCCTAGGCCAAGTCAAGGCCTAAGATGCAGTATAGAGAAAAGTGCTTTCGCCATCTTGTTTTTAAAAAGAAAGAATGTTGCAATTTTAAATTGGGTTGGTTCCCCTAGTTCATAATATCCTACAGGTCATCTTGTACTTTATGTCCTGTGGGTTTTATGTGTGAGACTGTGCATGGCACGATGGTCAAATTTCGTGAGCCAGAAGTGTTCTTATTTCTGGCCGCATACCAATGGCTTTAAAATATGATTGAAAGTGATTGGACTATTTGCTAATTCTTTCTTTTTAACTCAGAGGTACTAGCAAAGGTTAGGTTAGGGAGTGAAGACTTCAATATATTGTCCTAGGCCAAGTCAAGGCCTAAGATGCAGTATAGAGAAAAGTGCTTTCGCCATCTTGTTTTTAAAAAGAAAGAATGTTGCAATTTTAAATTGGGTTGGTTCCCCTAGTTCATAAAATCCTACAGGTCATCTTGTAGTTTATGTCCTGTGGGTTTTATGTGTGAGACTGTGCATGGCACGATGGTCAAATTTCGTGAGCCAGAAGTGTTCTTATTTCTGGCCGCATACCAATGGCTTTAAAATATGATTGAAAGTGATTGGACTATTTGCTAATTCTTTCTTTTTAACTCAGAGGTACTAGCAAAGGTTAGGTTAGGGAGTGAAGACTTCAATATATTGTCCTAGGCCAAGTCAAGGCCTAAGATGCAGTATAGAGAAAAGTGCTTTCGCCATCTTGTTTTTAAAAAGAAAGAATGTTGCAATTTTAAATTGGGTTGGTTCCCCTAGTTCATAAAATCCTACAGGTCATCTTGTAGTTTATGTCCTGTGGGTTTTATGTGTGAGACTGTGCATGGCACGATGGTCAAATTTCGTGAGCCAGAAGTGTTCTTATTTCTGGCCGCATACCAATGGCTTTAAAATATGATTGAAAGTGATTGGACTATTTGCTAATTCTTTCTTTTTAACTCAGAGGTACTAGCAAAGGTTAGGTTAGGGAGTGAAGACTTCAATATATTGTCCTAGGCCAAGTCAAGGCCTAAGATGCAGTATAGAGAAAAGTGCTTTCGCCATCTTGTTTTTAAAAAGAAAGAATGTTGCAATTTTAAATTGGGTTGGTTCCCCTAGTTCATAAAATCCTACAGGTCATCTTGTAGTTTATGTCCTGTGGGTTTTATGTGTGAGACTGTGCATGGCACGATGGTCAAATTTCGTGAGCCAGAAGTGTTCTTATTTCTGGCCGCATACCAATGGCTTTAAAATATGATTGAAAGTGATTGGACTATTTGCTAATTCTTTCTTTTTAACTCAGAGGTACTAGCAAAGGTTAGGTTAGGGAGTGAAGACTTCAATATATTGTCCTAGGCCAAGTCAAGGCCTAAGATGCAGTATAGAGACAAGTGCTTTCGCCATCTTGTTTTTAAAAAGAAAGAATGTTGCAATTTTAAATTATTGGGTTGGTTCCCCTAGTTCATAAAATCCTACAGGTCATCTTGTAGTTTATGTCCTGTGGGTTTTATGTGTGAGACTGTGCATGGCACGATGGTCAAATTTCGTGAGCCAGAAGTGTTCTTATTTCTGGCCGCATACCAATGGCTTTAAAATATGATTGAAAGTGATTGGACTATTTGCTAATTCTTTCTTTTTAACTCAGAGGTACTAGCAAAGGTTAGGTTAGGGAGTGAAGACTTCAATATATTGTCCTAGGCCAAGTCAAGGCCTAAGATGCAGTATAGAGAAAAGTGCTTTCGCCATCTTGTTTTTAAAAAGAAAGAATGTTGCAATTTTAAATTGGGTTGGTTCCCCTAGTTCATAAAATCCTACAGGTCATCTTGTAGTTTATGTCCTGTGGGTTTTATGTGTGAGACTGTGCATGGCACGATGGTCAAATTTCGTGAGCCAGAAGTGTTCTTATTTCTGGCCGCATACAAATGGCTTTAAAATATGATTGAAAGTGATTGGACTATTTGCTAATTCTTTCTTTTTAACTCAGAGGTACTAGCAAAGGTTAGGTTAGGGAGTGAAGACTTCAATATATTGTCCTAGGCCAAGTCAAGGCCTAAGATGCAGTATAGAGAAAAGTGCTTTCGCCATCTTGTTTTTAAAAAGAAAGAATGTTGCAATTTTAAATTGGGTTGGTTCCCCTAGTTCATAAAATCCTACAGGTCATCTTGTAGTTTATGTCCTGTGGGTTTTATGTGTGAGACTGTGCATGGCACGATGGTCAAATTTCGTGAGCCAGAAGTGTTCTTATTTCTGGCCGCATACCAATGGCTTTAAAATATGATTGAAAGTGATTGGACTATTTGCTAATTCTTTCTTTTTAACTCAGAGGTACTAGCAAAGGTTAGGTTAGGGAGTGAAGACTTCAATATATTGTCCTAGGCCAAGTCAAGGCCTAAGATGCAGTATAGAGAAAAGTGCTTTCGCCATCTTGTTTTTAAAAAGAAAGAATGTTGCAATTTTAAATTGGGTTGGTTCCCCTAGTTCATAAAATCCTACAGGTCATCTTGTAGTTTATGTCCTGTGGGTTTTATGTGTGAGACTGTGCATGGCACGATGGTCAAATTTCGTGAGCCAGAAGTGTTCTTATTTCTGGCCGCATACCAATGGCTTTAAAATATGATTGAAAGTGATTGGACTATTTGCTAATTCTTTCTTTTTAACTCAGAGGTACTAGCAAAGGTTAGGTTAGGGAGTGAAGACTTCAATATATTGTCCTAGGCCAAGTCAAGGCCTAAGATGCAGTATAGAGAAAAGTGCTTTCGCCATCTTGTTTTTAAAAAGAAAGAATGTTGCAATTTTAAATTGGGTTGGTTCCCCTAGTTCATAAAATCCTACAGGTCATCTTGTAGTTTATGTCCTGTGGGTTTTATGTGTGAGACTGTGCATGGCACGATGGTCAAATTTCGTGAGCCAGAAGTGTTCTTATTTCTGGCCGCATACCAATGGCTTTAAAATATGATTGAAAGTGATTGGACTATTTGCTAATTCTTTCTTTTTAACTCAGAGGTACTAGCAAAGGTTAGGTTAGGGAGTGAAGACTTCAATATATTGTCCTAGGCCAAGTCAAGGCCTAAGATGCAGTATAGAGACAAGTGCTTTCGCCATCTTGTTTTTAAAAAGAAAGAATGTTGCAATTTTAAATTGGGTTGGTTCCCCTAGTTCATAAAATCCTACAGGTCATCTTGTAGTTTATGTCCTGTGGGTTTTATGTGTGAGACTGTGCATGGCACGATGGTCAAATTTCGTGAGCCAGAAGTGTTCTTATTTCTGGCCGCATACCAATGGCTTTAAAATATGATTGAAAGTGATTGGACTATTTGCTAATTCTTTCTTTTTAACTCAGAGGTACTAGCAAAGGTTAGGTTAGGGAGTGAAGACTTCAATATATTGTCCTAGGCCAAGTCAAGGCCTAAGATGCAGTATAGAGAAAAGTGCTTTCGCCATCTTGTTTTTAAAAAGAAAGAATGTTGCAATTTTAAATTGGGTTGGTTCCCCTAGTTCATAAAATCCTACAGGTCATCTTGTAGTTTATGTCCTGTGGGTTTTATGTGTGAGACTGTGCATGGCACGATGGTCAAATTTCGTGAGCCAGAAGTGTTCTTATTTCTGGCCGCATACAAATGGCTTTAAAATATGATTGAAAGTGATTGGACTATTTGCTAATTCTTTCTTTTTAACTCAGAGGTACTAGCAAAGGTTAGGTTAGGGAGTGAAGACTTCAATATATTGTCCTAGGCCAAGTCAAGGCCTAAGATGCAGTATAGAGAAAAGTGCTTTCGCCATCTTGTTTTTAAAAAGAAAGAATGTTGCAATTTTAAATTGGGTTGGTTCCCCTAGTTCATAAAATCCTACAGGTCATCTTGTAGTTTATGTCCTGTGGGTTTTATGTGTGAGACTGTGCATGGCACGATGGTCAAATTTCGTGAGCCAGAAGTGTTCTTATTTCTGGCCGCATACCAATGGCTTTAAAATATGATTGAAAGTGATTGGACTATTTGCTAATTCTTTCTTTTTAACTCAGAGGTACTAGCAAAGGTTAGGTTAGGGAGTGAAGACTTCAATATATTGTCCTAGGCCAAGTCAAGGCCTAAGATGCAGTATAGAGAAAAGTGCTTTCGCCATCTTGTTTTTAAAAAGAAAGAATGTTGCAATTTTAAATTGGGTTGGTTCCCCTAGTTCATAAAATCCTACAGGTCATCTTGTAGTTTATGTCCTGTGGGTTTTATGTGTGAGACTGTGCATGGCACGATGGTCAAATTTCGTGAGCCAGAAGTGTTCTTATTTCTGGCCGCATACAAATGGCTTTAAAATATGATTGAAAGTGATTGGACTATTTGCTAATTCTTTCTTTTTAACTCAGAGGTACTAGCAAAGGTTAGGTTAGGGAGTGAAGACTTCAATATATTGTCCTAGGCCAAGTCAAGGCCTAAGATGCAGTATAGAGAAAAGTGCTTTCGCCATCTTGTTTTTAAAAAGAAAGAATGTTGCAATTTTAAATTGGGTTGGTTCCCCTAGTTCATAAAATCCTACAGGTCATCTTGTAGTTTATGTCCTGTGGGTTTTATGTGTGAGACTGTGCATGGCACGATGGTCAAATTTCGTGAGCCAGAAGTGTTCTTATTTCTGGCCGCATACCAATGGCTTTAAAATATGATTGAAAGTGATTGGACTATTTGCTAATTCTTTCTTTTTAACTCAGAGGTACTAGCAAAGGTTAGGTTAGGGAGTGAAGACTTCAATATATTGTCCTAGGCCAAGTCAAGGCCTAAGATGCAGTATAGAGAAAAGTGCTTTCGCCATCTTGTTTTTAAAAAGAAAGAATGTTGCAATTTTAAATTGGGTTGGTTCCCCTAGTTCATAAAATCCTACAGGTCATCTTGTAGTTTATGTCCTGTGGGTTTTATGTGTGAGACTGTGCATGGCACGATGGTCAAATTTCGTGAGCCAGAAGTGTTCTTATTTCTGGCCGCATACCAATGGCTTTAAAATATGATTGAAAGTGATTGGACTATTTGCTAATTCTTTCTTTTTAACTCAGAGGTACTAGCAAAGGTTAGGTTAGGGAGTGAAGACTTCAATATATTGTCCTAGGCCAAGTCAAGGCCTAAGATGCAGTATAGAGACAAGTGCTTTCGCCATCTTGTTTTTAAAAAGAAAGAATGTTGCAATTTTAAATTGGGTTGGTTCCCCTAGTTCATAAAATCCTACAGGTCATCTTGTAGTTTATGTCCTGTGGGTTTTATGTGTGAGACTGTGCATGGCACGATGGTCAAATTTCGTGAGCCAGAAGTGTTCTTATTTCTGGCCGCATACCAATGGCTTTAAAATATGATTGAAAGTGATTGGACTATTGGCTAATTCTTTCTTTTTAACTCAGAGGTACTAGCAAAGGTTAGGTTAGGGAGTGAAGACTTCAATATATTGTCCTAGGCCAAGTCAAGGCCTAAGATGCAGTATAGAGACAAGTGCTTTCGCCATCTTGTTTTTAAAAAGAAAGAATGTTGCAATTTTAAATTGGGTTGGTTCCCCTAGTTCATAAAATCCTACAGGTCATCTTGTAGTTTATGTCCTGTGGGTTTTATGTGTGAGACTGTGCATGGCACGATGGTCAAATTTCGTGAGCCAGAAGTGTTCTTATTTCTGGCCGCATACCAATGGCTTTAAAATATGATTGAAAGTGATTGGACTATTTGCTAATTCTTTCTTTTTAACTCAGAGGTACTAGCAAAGGTTAGGTTAGGGAGTGAAGACTTCAATATATTGTCCTAGGCCAAGTCAAGGCCTAAGATGCAGTATAGAGAAAAGTGCTTTCGCCATCTTGTTTTTAAAAAGAAAGAATGTTGCAATTTTAAATTGGGTTGGTTCCCCTAGTTCATAAAATCCTACAGGTCATCTTGTAGTTTATGTCCTGTGGGTTTTATGTGTGAGACTGTGCATGGCACGATGGTCAAATGTTGTGAGCCAGAAGTGTTCTTATTTCTGGCCGCATACCAATGGCTTTAAAATATGATTGAAAGTGATTGGACTATTTGCTAATTCTTTCTTTTTAACTCAGAGGTACTAGCAAAGGTTAGGTTAGGGAGTGAAGACTTCAATATATTGTCCTAGGCCAAGTCAAGGCCTAAGATGCAGTATAGAGAAAAGTGCTTTCGCCATCTTGTTTTTAAAAAGAAAGAATGTTGCAATTTTAAATTGGGTTGGTTCCCCTAGTTCATAAAATCCTACAGGTCATCTTGTAGTTTATGTCCTGTGGGTTTTATGTGTGAGACTGTGCATGGCACGATGGTCAAATTTCGTGAGCCAGAAGTGTTCTTATTTCTGGCCGCATACCAATGGCTTTAAAATATGATTGAAAGTGATTGGACTATTTGCTAATTCTTTCTTTTTAACTCAGAGGTACTAGCAAAGGTTAGGTTAGGGAGTGAAGACTTCAATATATTGTCCTAGGCCAAGTCAAGGCCTAAGATGCAGTATAGAGAAAAGTGCTTTCGCCATCTTGTTTTTAAAAAGAAAGAATGTTGCAATTTTAAATTGGGTTGGTTCCCCTAGTTCATAAAATCCTACAGGTCATCTTGTAGTTTATGTCCTGTGGGTTTTATGTGTGAGACTGTGCATGGCACGATGGTCAAATTTCGTGAGCCAGAAGTGTTCTTATTTCTGGCCGCATACCAATGGCTTTAAAATATGATTGAAAGTGATTGGACTATTTGCTAATTCTTTCTTTTTAACTCAGAGGTACTAGCAAAGGTTAGGTTAGGGAGTGAAGACTTCAATATATTGTCCTAGGCCAAGTCAAGGCCTAAGATGCAGTATAGAGAAAAGTGCTTTCGCCATCTTGTTTTTAAAAGAAAGAATGTTGCAATTTTAAATTGGGTTGGTTCCCCTAGTTCATAAAATCCTACAGGTCATCTTGTAGTTTATGTCCTGTGGGTTTTATGTGTGAGACTGTGCATGGCACGATGGTCAAATTTCGTGAGCCAGAAGTGTTCTTATTTCTGGCCGCATACCAATGGCTTTAAAATATGATTGAAAGTGATTGGACTATTTGCTAATTCTTTCTTTTTAACTCAGAGGTACTAGCAAAGGTTAGGTTAGGGAGTGAAGACTTCAATATATTGTCCTAGGCCAAGTCAAGGCCTAAGATGCAGTATAGAGAAAAGTGCTTTCGCCATCTTGTTTTTAAAAAGAAAGAATGTTGCAATTTTAAATTGGGTTGGTTCCCCTAGTTCATAAAATCCTACAGGTCATCTTGTAGTTTATGTCCTGTGGGTTTTATGTGTGAGACTGTGCATGGCACGATGGTCAAATTTCGTGAGCCAGAAGTGTTCTTATTTCTGGCCGCATACCAATGGCTTTAAAATATGATTGAAAGTGATTGGACTATTTGCTAATTCTTTCTTTTTAACTCAGAGGTACTAGCAAAGGTTAGGTTAGGGAGTGAAGACTTCAATATATTGTCCTAGGCCAAGTCAAGGCCTAAGATGCAGTATAGAGAAAAGTGCTTTCGCCATCTTGTTTTTAAAAAGAAAGAATGTTGCAATTTTAAATTGGGTTGGTTCCCCTAGTTCATAAAATCCTACAGGTCATCTTGTAGTTTATGTCCTGTGGGTTTTATGTGTGAGACTGTGCATGGCACGATGGTCAAATTTCGTGAGCCAGAAGTGTTCTTATTTCTGGCCGCATACCAATGGCTTTAAAATATGATTGAAAGTGATTGGACTATTTGCTAATTCTTTCTTTTTAACTCAGAGGTACTAGCAAAGGTTAGGTTAGGGAGTGAAGACTTCAATATATTGTCCTAGGCCAAGTCAAGGCCTAAGATGCAGTATAGAGACAAGTGCTTTCGCCATCTTGTTTTTAAAAAGAAAGAATGTTGCAATTTTAAATTGGGTTGGTTCCCCTAGTTCATAAAATCCTACAGGTCATCTTGTAGTTTATGTCCTGTGGGTTTTATGTGTGAGACTGTGCATGGCACGATGGTCAAATTTCGTGAGCCAGAAGTGTTCTTATTTCTGGCCGCATACCAATGGCTTTAAAATATGATTGAAAGTGATTGGACTATTTGCTAATTCTTTCTTTTTAACTCAGAGGTACTAGCAAAGGTTAGGTTAGGGAGTGAAGACTTCAATATATTGTCCTAGGCCAAGTCAAGGCCTAAGATGCAGTATAGAGACAAGTGCTTTCGCCATCTTGTTTTTAAAAAGAAAGAATGTTGCAATTTTAAATTGGGTTGGTTCCCCTAGTTCATAAAATCCTACAGGTCATCTTGTAGTTTATGTCCTGTGGGTTTTATGTGTGAGACTGTGCATGGCACGATGGTCAAATTTCGTGAGCCAGAAGTGTTCTTATTTCTGGCCGCATACCAATGGCTTTAAAATATGATTGAAAGTGATTGGACTATTTGCTAATTCTTTCTTTTTAACTCAGAGGTACTAGCAAAGGTTAGGTTAGGGAGTGAAGACTTCAATATATTGTCCTAGGCCAAGTCAAGGCCTAAGATGCAGTATAGAGAAAAGTGCTTTCGCCATCTTGTTTTTAAAAAGAAAGAATGTTGCAATTTTAAATTGGGTTGGTTCCCCTAGTTCATAAAATCCTACAGGTCATCTTGTAGTTTATGTCCTGTGGGTTTTATGTGTGAGACTGTGCATGGCACGATGGTCAAATTTCGTGAGCCAGAAGTGTTCTTATTTCTGGCCGCATACCAATGGCTTTAAAATATGATTGAAAGTGATTGGACTATTTGCTAATTCTTTCTTTTTAACTCAGAGGTACTAGCAAAGGTTAGGTTAGGGAGTGAAGACTTCAATATATTGTCCTAGGCCAAGTCAAGGCCTAAGATGCAGTATAGAGACAAGTGCTTTCGCCAACTTGTTTTTAAAAAGAAAGAATGTTGCAATTTTAAATTGGGTTGGTTCCCCTAGTTCATAAAATCCTACAGGTCATCTTGTAGTTTATGTCCTGTGGGTTTTATGTGTGAGACTGTGCATGGCACGATGGTCAAATGTCGTGAGCCAGAAGTGTTCTTATTTCTGGCCGCATACCAATGGCTTTAAAATATGATTGAAAGTGATTGGACTATTTGCTAATTCTTTCTTTTTAACTCAGAGGTACTAGCAAAGGTTAGGTTAGGGAGTGAAGACTTCAATATATTGTCCTAGGCCAAGTCAAGGCCTAAGATGCAGTATAGAGAAAAGTGCTTTCGCCATCTTGTTTTTAAAAAGAAAGAATGTTGCAATTTTAAATTGGGTTGGTTCCCCTAGTTCATAAAATCCTACAGGTCATCTTGTAGTTTATGTCCTGTGGGTTTTATGTGTGAGACTGTGCATGGCACGATGGTCAAATGTCGTGAGCCAGAAGTGTTCTTATTTCTGGCCGCATACCAATGGCTTTAAAATATGATTGAAAGTGATTGGACTATTTGCTAATTCTTTCTTTTTAACTCAGAGGTACTAGCAAAGGTTAGGTTAGGGAGTGAAGACTTCAATATATTGTCCTAGGCCAAGTCAAGGCCTAAGATGCAGTATAGAGAAAAGTGCTTTCGCCATCTTGTTTTTAAAAAGAAAGAATGTTGCAATTTTAAATTGGGTTGGTTCCCCTAGTTCATAAAATCCTACAGGTCATCTTGTAGTTTATGTCCTGTGGGTTTTATGTGTGAGACTGTGCATGGCACGATGGTCAAATTTCGTGAGCCAGAAGTGTTCTTATTTCTGGCCGCATACCAATGGCTTTAAAATATGATTGAAAGTGATTGGACTATTTGCTAATTCTTTCTTTTTAACTCAGAGGTACTAGCAAAGGTTAGGTTAGGGAGTGAAGACTTCAATATATTGTCCTAGGCCAAGTCAAGGCCTAAGATGCAGTATAGAGAAAAGTGCTTTCGCCATCTTGTTTTTAAAAAGAAAGAATGTTGCAATTTTAAATTGGGTTGGTTCCCCTAGTTCATAAAATCCTACAGGTCATCTTGTAGTTTATGTCCTGTGGGTTTTATGTGTGAGACTGTGCATGGCACGATGGTCAAATTTCGTGAGCCAGAAGTGTTCTTATTTCTGGCCGCATACCAATGGCTTTAAAATATGATTGAAAGTGATTGGACTATTTGCTAATTCTTTCTTTTTAACTCAGAGGTACTAGCAAAGGTTAGGTTAGGGAGTGAAGACTTCAATATATTGTCCTAGGCCAAGTCAAGGCCTAAGATGCAGTATAGAGAAAAGTGCTTTCGCCATCTTGTTTTTAAAAAGAAAGAATGTTGCAATTTTAAATTGGGTTGGTTCCCCTAGTTCATAAAATCCTACAGGTCATCTTGTAGTTTATGTCCTGTGGGTTTTATGTGTGAGACTGTGCATGGCACGATGGTCAAATGTCGTGAGCCAGAAGTGTTCTTATTTCTGGCCGCATACCAATGGCTTTAAAATATGATTGAAAGTGATTGGACTATTTGCTAATTCTTTCTTTTTAACTCAGAGGTACTAGCAAAGGTTAGGTTAGGGAGTGAAGACTTCAATATATTGTCCTAGGCCAAGTCAAGGCCTAAGATGCAGTATAGAGAAAAGTGCTTTCGCCATCTTGTTTTTAAAAAAAAAGAATGTTGCAATTTTAAATTGGGTTGGTTCCCCTAGTTCATAAAATCCTACAGGTCATCTTGTAGTTTATGTCCTTTGGGTTTTATGTGTGAGACTGTGCATGGCACGATGGTCAAATTTCGTGAGCCCCAGAAGTGTTCTTATTTCTGGCCGCATACCAATGGCTTTAAAATATGATTGAAAGTGATTGGACTATTTGCTAATTCTTTCTTTTTAACTCAGAGGTACTAGCAAAGGTTAGGTTAGGGAGTGAAGACTTCAATATATTGTCCTAGGCCAAGTCAAGGCCTAAGATGCAGTATAGAAAAAAGTGCTTTCGCCATCTTGTTTTTAAAAAGAAAGAATGTTGCAATTTTAAATTGGGTTGGTTCCCCTAGTTCATAAAATCCTACAGGTCATCTTGTAGTTTATGTCCTGTGGGTTTTATGTGTGAGACTGTGCATGGCACGATGGTCAAATTTCGTGAGCCAGAAGTGTTCTTATTTCTGGCCGCATACCAATGGCTTTAAAATATGATTGAAAGTGATTGGACTATTTGCTAATTCTTTCTTTTTAACTCAGAGGTACTAGCAAAGGTTAGGTTAGGGAGTGAAGACTTCAATATATTGTCCTAGGCCAAGTCAAGGCCTAAGATGCAGTATAGAGAAAAGTGCTTTCGCCATCTTGTTTTTAAAAAGAAAGAATGTTGCAATTTTAAATTGGGTTGGTTCCCCTAGTTCATAAAATCCTACAGGTCATCTTGTAGTTTATGTCCTGTGGGTTTTATGTGTGAGACTGTGCATGGCACGATGGTCAAATGTCGTGAGCCAGAAGTGTTCTTATTTCTGGCCGCATACCAATGGCTTTAAAATATGATTGAAAGTGATTGGACTATTTGCTAATTCTTTCTTTTTAACTCAGAGGTACTAGCAAAGGTTAGGTTAGGGAGTGAAGACTTCAATATATTGTCCTAGGCCAAGTCAAGGCCTAAGATGCAGTATAGAGAAAAGTGCTTTCGCCATCTTGTTTTTAAAAAGAAAGAATGTTGCAATTTTAAATTGGGTTGGTTCCCCTAGTTCATAAAATCCTACAGGTCATCTTGTAGTTTATGTCCTGTGGGTTTTATGTGTGAGACTGTGCATGGCACGATGGTCAAATTTCGTGAGCCAGAAGTGTTCTTATTTCTGGCCGCATACCAATGGCTTTAAAATATGATTGAAAGTGATTGGACTATTTGCTAATTCTTTCTTTTTAACTCAGAGGTACTAGCAAAGGTTAGGTTAGGGAGTGAAGACTTCAATATATTGTCCTAGGCCAAGTCAAGGCCTAAGATGCAGTATAGAGAAAAGTGCTTTCGCCATCTTGTTTTTAAAAAGAAAGAATGTTGCAATTTTAAATTGGGTTGGTTCCCCTAGTTCATAAAATCCTACAGGTCATCTTGTAGTTTATGTCCTGTGGGTTTTATGTGTGAGACTGTGCATGGCACGATGGTCAAATGTCGTGAGCCAGAAGTGTTCTTATTTCTGGCCGCATACCAATGGCTTTAAAATATGATTGAAAGTGATTGGACTATTTGCTAATTCTTTCTTTTTAACTCAGAGGTACTAGCAAAGGTTAGGTTAGGGAGTGAAGACTTCAATATATTGTCCTAGGCCAAGTCAAGGCCTAAGATGCAGTATAGAGAAAAGTGCTTTCGCCATCTTGTTTTTAAAAAGAAAGAATGTTGCAATTTTAAATTGGGTTGGTTCCCCTAGTTCATAAAATCCTACAGGTCATCTTGTAGTTTATGTCCTGTGGGTTTTATGTGTGAGACTGTGCATGGCACGATGGTCAAATTTCGTGAGCCAGAAGTGTTCTTATTTCTGGCCGCATACCAATGGCTTTAAAATATGATTGAAAGTGATTGGACTATTTGCTAATTCTTTCTTTTTAACTCAGAGGTACTAGCAAAGGTTAGGTTAGGGAGTGAAGACTTCAATATATTGTCCTAGGCCAAGTCAAGGCCTAAGATGCAGTATAGAAAAAAGTGCTTTCGCCATCTTGTTTTTAAAAAGAAAGAATGTTGCAATTTTAAATTGGGTTGGTTCCCCTAGTTCATAAAATCCTACAGGTCATCTTGTAGTTTATGTCCTGTGGGTTTTATGTGTGAGACTGTGCATGGCACGATGGTCAAATTTCGTGAGCCAGAAGTGTTCTTATTTCTGGCCGCATACCAATGGCTTTAAAATATGATTGAAAGTGATTGGACTATTTGCTAATTCTTTCTTTTTAACTCAGAGGTACTAGCAAAGGTTAGGTTAGGGAGTGAAGACTTCAATATATTGTCCTAGGCCAAGTCAAGGCCTAAGATGCAGTATAGAGAAAAGTGCTTTCGCCATCTTGTTTTTAAAAAGAAAGAATGTTGCAATTTTAAATTGGGTTGGTTCCCCTAGTTCATAAAATCCTACAGGTCATCTTGTAGTTTATGTCCTGTGGGTTTTATGTGTGAGACTGTGCATGGCACGATGGTCAAATTTCGTGAGCCAGAAGTGTTCTTATTTCTGGCCGCATACCAATGAAAGACTTGGCTGCAGATGCAGTATAGAGAAAAGTGCTTTCGCCATCTTGTTTTTAAAAAGAAAGAATGTTGCAATTTTAAATTGGGTTGGTTCCCCTAGTTCATAAAATCCTACAGGTCATCTTGTAGTTTATGTCCTGTGGGTTTTATGTGTGAGACTGTGCATGGCACGATGGTCAAATTTCGTGAGCCAGAAGTGTTCTTATTTCTGGCCGCATACCAATGGCTTTAAATATGATTGAAAGTGATTGGACTATTTGCTAATTCTTTCTTTTTAACTCAGAGGTACTAGCAAAGGTTAGGTTAGGGAGTGAAGACTTCAATATATTGTCCTAGGCCAAGTCAAGGCCTAAGATGCAGTATAGAGAAAAGTGCTTTCGCCATCTTGTTTTTAAAAAGAAAGAATGTTGCAATTTTAAATTGGGTTGGTTCCCCTAGTTCATAAAATCCTACAGGTCATCTTGTAGTTTATGTCCTGTGGGTTTTATGTGTGAGACTGTGCATGGCACGATGGTCAAATTTCGTGAGCCAGAAGTGTTCTTATTTCTGGCCGCATACCAATGGCTTTAAAATATGATTGAAAGTGATTGGACTATTTGCTAATTCTTTCTTTTTAACTCAGAGGTACTAGCAAAGGTTAGGTTAGGGAGTGAAGACTTCAATATATTGTCCTAGGCCAAGTCAAGGCCTAAGATGCAGTATAGAGAAAAGTGCTTTCGCCATCTTGTTTTTAAAAAGAAAGAATGTTGCAATTTTAAATTGGGTTGGTTCCCCTAGTTCATAAAATCCTACAGGTCATCTTGTAGTTTATGTCCTGTGGGTTTTATTTGTGAGACTGTGCATGGCACGATGGTCAAATTTCGTGAGCCAGAAGTGTTCTTATTTCTGGCCGCATACCAATGGCTTTAAAATATGATTGAAAGTGATTGGACTATTTGCTAATTCTTTCTTTTTAACTCAGAGGTACTAGCAAAGGTTAGGTTAGGGAGTGAAGACTTCAATATATTGTCCTAGGCCAAGTCAAGGCCTAAGATGCAGTATAGAGAAAAGTGCTTTCGCCATCTTGTTTTTAAAAAGAAAGAATGTTGCAATTTTAAATTGGGTTGGTTCCCCTAGTTCATAAAATCCTACAGGTCATCTTGTAGTTTATGTCCTGTGGGTTTTATGTGTGAGACTGTGCATGGCACGATGGTCAAATTTCGTGAGCCAGAAGTGTTCTTATTTCTGGCCGCATACCAATGGCTTTAAAATATGATTGAAAGTGATTGGACTATTTGCTAATTCTTTCTTTTTAACTCAGAGGTACTAGCAAAGGTTAGGTTAGGGAGTGAAGACTTCAATATATTGTCCTAGGCCAAGTCAAGGCCTAAGATGCAGTATAGAGAAAAGTGCTTTCGCCATCTTGTTTTTAAAAAGAAAGAATGTTGCAATTTTAAATTGGGTTGGTTCCCCTAGTTCATAAAATCCTACAGGTCATCTTGTAGTTTATGTCCTGTGGGTTTTATGTGTGAGACTGTGCATGGCACGATGGTCAAATGTCGTGAGCCAGAAGTGTTCTTATTTCTGGCCGCATACCAATGGCTTTAAAATATGATTGAAAGTGATTGGACTATTTGCTAATTCTTTCTTTTTAACTCAGAGGTACTAGCAAAGGTTAGGTTAGGGAGTGAAGACTTCAATATATTGTCCTAGGCCAAGTCAAGGCCTAAGATGCAGTATAGAGAAAAGTGCTTTCGCCATCTTGTTTTTAAAAAAAAAGAATGTTGCAATTTTAAATTGGGTTGGTTCCCCTAGTTCATAAAATCCTACAGGTCATCTTGTAGTTTATGTCCTGTGGGTTTTATGTGTGAGACTGTGCATGGCACGATGGTCAAATTTCGTGAGCCAGAAGTGTTCTTATTTCTGGCCGCATACCAATGGCTTTAAAATATGATTGAAAGTGATTGGACTATTTGCTAATTCTTTCTTTTTAACTCAGAGGTACTAGCAAAGGTTAGGTTAGGGAGTGAAGACTTCAATATATTGTCCTAGGCCAAGTCAAGGCCTAAGATGCAGTATAGAAAAAAGTGCTTTCGCCATCTTGTTTTTAAAAAGAAAGAATGTTGCAATTTTAAATTGGGTTGGTTCCCCTAGTTCATAAAATCCTACAGGTCATCTTGTAGTTTATGTCCTGTGGGTTTTATGTGTGAGACTGTGCATGGCACGATGGTCAAATTTCGTGAGCCAGAAGTGTTCTTATTTCTGGCCGCATACCAATGGCTTTAAAATATGATTGAAAGTGATTGGACTATTTGCTAATTCTTTCTTTTTAACTCAGAGGTACTAGCAAAGGTTAGGTTAGGGAGTGAAGACTTCAATATATTGTCCTAGGCCAAGTCAAGGCCTAAGATGCAGTATAGAGAAAAGTGCTTTCGCCATCTTGTTTTTAAAAAGAAAGAATGTTGCAATTTTAAATTGGGTTGGTTCCCCTAGTTCATAAAATCCTACAGGTCATCTTGTAGTTTATGTCCTGTGGGTTTTATGTGTGAGACTGTGCATGGCACGATGGTCAAATGTCGTGAGCCAGAAGTGTTCTTATTTCTGGCCGCATACCAATGGCTTTAAAATATGATTGAAAGTGATTGGACTATTTGCTAATTCTTTCTTTTTAACTCAGAGGTACTAGCAAAGGTTAGGTTAGGGAGTGAAGACTTCAATATATTGTCCTAGGCCAAGTCAAGGCCTAAGATGCAGTATAGAGAAAAGTGCTTTCGCCATCTTGTTTTTAAAAAGAAAGAATGTTGCAATTTTAAATTGGGTTGGTTCCCCTAGTTCATAAAATCCTACAGGTCATCTTGTAGTTTATGTCCTGTGGGTTTTATGTGTGAGACTGTGCATGGCACGATGGTCAAATTTCGTGAGCCAGAAGTGTTCTTATTTCTGGCCGCATACCAATGGCTTTAAAATATGATTGAAAGTGATTGGACTATTTGCTAATTCTTTCTTTTTAACTCAGAGGTACTAGCAAAGGTTAGGTTAGGGAGTGAAGACTTCAATATATTGTCCTAGGCCAAGTCAAGGCCTAAGATGCAGTATAGAGAAAAGTGCTTTCGCCATCTTGTTTTTAAAAAGAAAGAATGTTGCAATTTTAAATTGGGTTGGTTCCCCTAGTTCATAAAATCCTACAGGTCATCTTGTAGTTTATGTCCTGTGGGTTTTATGTGTGAGACTGTGCATGGCACGATGGTCAAATGTCGTGAGCCAGAAGTGTTCTTATTTCTGGCCGCATACCAATGGCTTTAAAATATGATTGAAAGTGATTGGACTATTTGCTAATTCTTTCTTTTTAACTCAGAGGTACTAGCAAAGGTTAGGTTAGGGAGTGAAGACTTCAATATATTGTCCTAGGCCAAGTCAAGGCCTAAGATGCAGTATAGAGAAAAGTGCTTTCGCCATCTTGTTTTTAAAAAGAAAGAATGTTGCAATTTTAAATTGGGTTGGTTCCCCTAGTTCATAAAATCCTACAGGTCATCTTGTAGTTTATGTCCTGTGGGTTTTATGTGTGAGACTGTGCATGGCACGATGGTCAAATTTCGTGAGCCAGAAGTGTTCTTATTTCTGGCCGCATACCAATGGCTTTAAAATATGATTGAAAGTGATTGGACTATTTGCTAATTCTTTCTTTTTAACTCAGAGTTACTAGCAAAGGTTAGGTTAGGGAGTGAAGACTTCAATATATTGTCCTAGGCCAAGTCAAGGCCTAAGATGCAGTATAGAAAAAAGTGCTTTCGCCATCTTGTTTTTAAAAAGAAAGAATGTTGCAATTTTAAATTGGGTTGGTTCCCCTAGTTCATAAAATCCTACAGGTCATCTTGTAGTTTATGTCCTGTGGGTTTTATGTGTGAGACTGTGCATGGCACGATGGTCAAATTTCGTGAGCCAGAAGTGTTCTTATTTCTGGCCGCATACCAATGGCTTTAAAATATGATTGAAAGTGATTGGACTATTTGCTAATTCTTTCTTTTTAACTCAGAGGTACTAGCAAAGGTTAGGTTAGGGAGTGAAGACTTCAATATATTGTCCTAGGCCAAGTCAAGGCCTAAGATGCAGTATAGAGAAAAGTGCTTTCGCCATCTTGTTTTTAAAAAGAAAGAATGTTGCAATTTTAAATTGGGTTGGTTCCCCTAGTTCATAAAATCCTACAGGTCATCTTGTAGTTTATGTCCTGTGGGTTTTATGTGTGAGACTGTGCATGGCACGATGGTCAAATTTCGTGAGCCAGAAGTGTTCTTATTTCTGGCCGCATACCAATGAAAGACTTGGCTGCAGATGCAGTATAGAGAAAAGTGCTTTCGCCATCTTGTTTTTAAAAAGAAAGAATGTTGCAATTTTAAATTGGGTTGGTTCCCCTAGTTCATAAAATCCTACAGGTCATCTTGTAGTTTATGTCCTGTGGGTTTTATGTGTGAGACTGTGCATGGCACGATGGTCAAATTTCGTGAGCCAGAAGTGTTCTTATTTCTGGCCGCATACCAATGGCTTTAAAATATGATTGAAAGTGATTGGACTATTTGCTAATTCTTTCTTTTTAACTCAGAGGTACTAGCAAAGGTTAGGTTAGGGAGTGAAGACTTCAATATATTGTCCTAGGCCAAGTCAAGGCCTAAGATGCAGTATAGAGAAAAGTGCTTTCGCCATCTTGTTTTTAAAAAGAAAGAATGTTGCAATTTTAAATTGGGTTGGTTCCCCTAGTTCATAAAATCCTACAGGTCATCTTGTAGTTTATGTCCTGTGGGTTTTATGTGTGAGACTGTGCATGGCACGATGGTCAAATTTCGTGAGCCAGAAGTGTTCTTATTTCTGGCCGCATACCAATGGCTTTAAAATATGATTGAAAGTGATTGGACTATTTGCTAATTCTTTCTTTTTAACTCAGAGGTACTAGCAAAGGTTAGGTTAGGGAGTGAAGACTTCAATATATTGTCCTAGGCCAAGTCAAGGCCTAAGATGCAGTATAGAGAAAAGTGCTTTCGCCATCTTGTTTTTAAAAAGAAAGAATGTTGCAATTTTAAATTGGGTTGGTTCCCCTAGTTC
The DNA here is from genome assembly GCF_963921795.1 of Nannobrachium achirus. Taxonomy (NCBI): domain Eukaryota; kingdom Metazoa; phylum Chordata; class Actinopteri; order Myctophiformes; family Myctophidae; genus Nannobrachium; species Nannobrachium achirus. Next base: position 26,151 of record NW_027664934.1, read on the forward strand.
ATAAAATCCTACAGGTCATCTTGTAGTTTATGTCCTGTGGGTTTTATTTGTGAGACTGTGCATGGCACGATGGTCAAATTTCGTGAGCCAGAAGTGTTCTTATTTCTGGCCGCATACCAATGGCTTTAAAATATGATTGAAAGTGATTGGACTATTTGCTAATTCTTTCTTTTTAACTCAGAGGTACTAGCAAAGGTTAGGTTAGGGAGTGAAGACTTCAATATATTGTCCTAGGCCAAGTCAAGGCCTAAGATGCAGTATAGAGAAAAGTGCTTTCGCCATCTTGTTTTTAAAAAGAAAGAATGTTGCAATTTTAAATTGGGTTGGTTCCCCTAGTTCATAAAATCCTACAGGTCATCTTGTAGTTTATGTCCTGTGGGTTTTATGTGTGAGACTGTGCATGGCACGATGGTCAAATTTCGTGAGCCAGAAGTGTTCTTATTTCTGGCCGCATACCAATGGCTTTAAAATATGATTGAAAGTGATTGGACTATTTGCTAATTCTTTCTTTTTAACTCAGAGGTACTAGCAAAGGTTAGGTTAGGGAGTGAAGACTTCAATATATTGTCCTAGGCCAAGTCAAGGCCTAAGATGCAGTATAGAGAAAAGTGCTTTCGCCATCTTGTTTTTAAAAAGAAAGAATGTTGCAATTTTAAATTGGGTTGGTTCCCCTAGTTCATAAAATCCTACAGGTCATCTTGTAGTTTATGTCCTGTGGGTTTTATGTGTGAGACTGTGCATGGCACGATGGTCAAATGTCGTGAGCCAGAAGTGTTCTTATTTCTGGCCGCATACCAATGGCTTTAAAATATGATTGAAAGTGATTGGACTATTTGCTAATTCTTTCTTTTTAACTCAGAGGTACTAGCAAAGGTTAGGTTAGGGAGTGAAGACTTCAATATATTGTCCTAGGCCAAGTCAAGGCCTAAGATGCAGTATAGAGAAAAGTGCTTTCGCCATCTTGTTTTTAAAAAAAAAGAATGTTGCAATTTTAAATTGGGTTGGTTCCCCTAGTTCATAAAATCCTACAGGTCATCTTGTAGTTTATGTCCTGTGGGTTTTATGTGTGAGACTGTGCATGGCACGATGGTCAAATTTCGTGAGCCAGAAGTGTTCTTATTTCTGGCCGCATACCAATGGCTTTAAAATATGATTGAAAGTGATTGGACTATTTGCTAATTCTTTCTTTTTAACTCAGAGGTACTAGCAAAGGTTAGGTTAGGGAGTGAAGACTTCAATATATTGTCCTAGGCCAAGTCAAGGCCTAAGATGCAGTATAGAAAAAAGTGCTTTCGCCATCTTGTTTTTAAAAAGAAAGAATGTTGCAATTTTAAATTGGGTTGGTTCCCCTAGTTCATAAAATCCTACAGGTCATCTTGTAGTTTATGTCCTGTGGGTTTTATGTGTGAGACTGTGCATGGCACGATGGTCAAATTTCGTGAGCCAGAAGTGTTCTTATTTCTGGCCGCATACCAATGGCTTTAAAATATGATTGAAAGTGATTGGACTATTTGCTAATTCTTTCTTTTTAACTCAGAGGTACTAGCAAAGGTTAGGTTAGGGAGTGAAGACTTCAATATATTGTCCTAGGCCAAGTCAAGGCCTAAGATGCAGTATAGAGAAAAGTGCTTTCGCCATCTTGTTTTTAAAAAGAAAGAATGTTGCAATTTTAAATTGGGTTGGTTCCCCTAGTTCATAAAATCCTACAGGTCATCTTGTAGTTTATGTCCTGTGGGTTTTATGTGTGAGACTGTGCATGGCACGATGGTCAAATGTCGTGAGCCAGAAGTGTTCTTATTTCTGGCCGCATACCAATGGCTTTAAAATATGATTGAAAGTGATTGGACTATTTGCTAATTCTTTCTTTTTAACTCAGAGGTACTAGCAAAGGTTAGGTTAGGGAGTGAAGACTTCAATATATTGTCCTAGGCCAAGTCAAGGCCTAAGATGCAGTATAGAGAAAAGTGCTTTCGCCATCTTGTTTTTAAAAAGAAAGAATGTTGCAATTTTAAATTGGGTTGGTTCCCCTAGTTCATAAAATCCTACAGGTCATCTTGTAGTTTATGTCCTGTGGGTTTTATGTGTGAGACTGTGCATGGCACGATGGTCAAATTTCGTGAGCCAGAAGTGTTCTTATTTCTGGCCGCATACCAATGGCTTTAAAATATGATTGAAAGTGATTGGACTATTTGCTAATTCTTTCTTTTTAACTCAGAGGTACTAGCAAAGGTTAGGTTAGGGAGTGAAGACTTCAATATATTGTCCTAGGCCAAGTCAAGGCCTAAGATGCAGTATAGAGAAAAGTGCTTTCGCCATCTTGTTTTTAAAAAGAAAGAATGTTGCAATTTTAAATTGGGTTGGTTCCCCTAGTTCATAAAATCCTACAGGTCATCTTGTAGTTTATGTCCTGTGGGTTTTATGTGTGAGACTGTGCATGGCACGATGGTCAAATGTCGTGAGCCAGAAGTGTTCTTATTTCTGGCCGCATACCAATGGCTTTAAAATATGATTGAAAGTGATTGGACTATTTGCTAATTCTTTCTTTTTAACTCAGAGGTACTAGCAAAGGTTAGGTTAGGGAGTGAAGACTTCAATATATTGTCCTAGGCCAAGTCAAGGCCTAAGATGCAGTATAGAGAAAAGTGCTTTCGCCATCTTGTTTTTAAAAAGAAAGAATGTTGCAATTTTAAATTGGGTTGGTTCCCCTAGTTCATAAAATCCTACAGGTCATCTTGTAGTTTATGTCCTGTGGGTTTTATGTGTGAGACTGTGCATGGCACGATGGTCAAATTTCGTGAGCCAGAAGTGTTCTTATTTCTGGCCGCATACCAATGGCTTTAAAATATGATTGAAAGTGATTGGACTATTTGCTAATTCTTTCTTTTTAACTCAGAGTTACTAGCAAAGGTTAGGTTAGGGAGTGAAGACTTCAATATATTGTCCTAGGCCAAGTCAAGGCCTAAGATGCAGTATAGAAAAAAGTGCTTTCGCCATCTTGTTTTTAAAAAGAAAGAATGTTGCAATTTTAAATTGGGTTGGTTCCCCTAGTTCATAAAATCCTACAGGTCATCTTGTAGTTTATGTCCTGTGGGTTTTATGTGTGAGACTGTGCATGGCACGATGGTCAAATTTCGTGAGCCAGAAGTGTTCTTATTTCTGGCCGCATACCAATGGCTTTAAAATATGATTGAAAGTGATTGGACTATTTGCTAATTCTTTCTTTTTAACTCAGAGGTACTAGCAAAGGTTAGGTTAGGGAGTGAAGACTTCAATATATTGTCCTAGGCCAAGTCAAGGCCTAAGATGCAGTATAGAGAAAAGTGCTTTCGCCATCTTGTTTTTAAAAAGAAAGAATGTTGCAATTTTAAATTGGGTTGGTTCCCCTAGTTCATAAAATCCTACAGGTCATCTTGTAGTTTATGTCCTGTGGGTTTTATGTGTGAGACTGTGCATGGCACGATGGTCAAATTTCGTGAGCCAGAAGTGTTCTTATTTCTGGCCGCATACCAATGAAAGACTTGGCTGCAGATGCAGTATAGAGAAAAGTGCTTTCGCCATCTTGTTTTTAAAAAGAAAGAATGTTGCAATTTTAAATTGGGTTGGTTCCCCTAGTTCATAAAATCCTACAGGTCATCTTGTAGTTTATGTCCTGTGGGTTTTATGTGTGAGACTGTGCATGGCACGATGGTCAAATTTCGTGAGCCAGAAGTGTTCTTATTTCTGGCCGCATACCAATGGCTTTAAAATATGATTGAAAGTGATTGGACTATTTGCTAATTCTTTCTTTTTAACTCAGAGGTACTAGCAAAGGTTAGGTTAGGGAGTGAAGACTTCAATATATTGTCCTAGGCCAAGTCAAGGCCTAAGATGCAGTATAGAGAAAAGTGCTTTCGCCATCTTGTTTTTAAAAAGAAAGAATGTTGCAATTTTAAATTGGGTTGGTTCCCCTAGTTCATAAAATCCTACAGGTCATCTTGTAGTTTATGTCCTGTGGGTTTTATGTGTGAGACTGTGCATGGCACGATGGTCAAATTTCGTGAGCCAGAAGTGTTCTTATTTCTGGCCGCATACCAATGGCTTTAAAATATGATTGAAAGTGATTGGACTATTTGCTAATTCTTTCTTTTTAACTCAGAGGTACTAGCAAAGGTTAGGTTAGGGAGTGAAGACTTCAATATATTGTCCTAGGCCAAGTCAAGGCCTAAGATGCAGTATAGAGAAAAGTGCTTTCGCCATCTTGTTTTTAAAAAGAAAGAATGTTGCAATTTTAAATTGGGTTGGTTCCCCTAGTTCATAAAATCCTACAGGTCATCTTGTAGTTTATGTCCTGTGGGTTTTATGTGTGAGACTGTGCATGGCACGATGGTCAAATTTCGTGAGCCAGAAGTGTTCTTATTTCTGGCCGCATACCAATGGCTTTAAAATATGATTGAAAGTGATTGGACTATTTGCTAATTCTTTCTTTTTAACTCAGAGGTACTAGCAAAGGTTAGGTTAGGGAGTGAAGACTTCAATATATTGTCCTAGGCCAAGTCAAGGCCTAAGATGCAGTATAGAGAAAAGTGCTTTCGCCATCTTGTTTTTAAAAAGAAAGAATGTTGCAATTTTAAATTGGGTTGGTTCCCCTAGTTCATAAAATCCTACAGGTCATCTTGTAGTTTATGTCCTGTGGGTTTTATGTGTGAGACTGTGCATGGCACGATGGTCAAATTTCGTGAGCCAGAAGTGTTCTTATTTCTGGCCGCATACCAATGGCTTTAAAATATGATTGAAAGTGATTGGACTATTGGCTAATTCTTTCTTTTTAACTCAGAGGTACTAGCAAAGGTTAGGTTAGGGAGTGAAGACTTCAATATATTGTCCTAGGCCAAGTCAAGGCCTAAGATGCAGTATAGAGAAAAGTGCTTTCGCCATCTTGTTTTTAAAAAGAAAGAATGTTGCAATTTTAAATTGGGTTGGTTCCCCTAGTTCATAAAATCCTACAGGTCATCTTGTAGTTTATGTCCTGTGGGTTTTATGTGTGAGACTGTGCATGGCACGATGGTCAAATTTCGTGAGCCAGAAGTGTTCTTATTTCTGGCCGCATACCAATGGCTTTAAAATATGATTGAAAGTGATTGGACTATTTGCTAATTCTTTCTTTTTAACTCAGAGGTACTAGCAAAGGTTAGGTTAGGGAGTGAAGACTTCAATATATTGTCCTAGGCCAAGTCAAGGCCTAAGATGCAGTATAGAGAAAAGTGCTTTCGCCATCTTGTTTTTAAAAAGAAAGCATGTTGCAATTTTAAATTGGGTTGGTTCCCATAGTTCATAAAATCCTACAGGTCATCTTGTAGTTTATGTCCTGTGGGTTTTATGTGTGAGACTGTGCATGGCACGATGGTCAAATTTCGTGAGCCAGAAGTGTTCTTATTTCTGGCCGCATACCAATGGCTTTAAAATATGATTGAAAGTGATTGGACTATTTGCTAATTCTTTCTTTTTAACTCAGAGGTACTAGCAAAGGTTAGGTTAGGGAGTGAAGACTTCAATATATTGTCCTAGGCCAGTCAAGGCCTAAGATGCAGTATAGAGAAAAGTGCTTTCGCCATCTTGTTTTTAAAAAGAAAGAATGTTGCAATTTTAAATTGGGTTGGTTCCCCTAGTTCATAAAATCCTACAGGTCATCTTGTAGTTTATGTCCTGTGGGTTTTATGTGTGAGACTGTGCATGGCACGATGGTCAAATTTCGTGAGCCAGAAGTGTTCTTATTTCTGGCCGCATACCAATGGCTTTAAAATATGATTGAAAGTGATTGGACTATTTGCTAATTCTTTCTTTTTAACTCAGAGGTACTAGCAAAGGTTAGGTTAGGGAGTGAAGACTTCAATATATTGTCCTAGGCCAAGTCAAGGCCTAAGATGCAGTATAGAGAAAAGTGTTTTCGCCATCTTGTTTTTAAAAAGAAAGAAAGTTGCAATTTTAAATTGGGTTGGTTCCCCTATTTCATAAAATCCTACAGGTCATCTTGTAGTTTATGTCCTGTGGGTTTTATGTGTGAGACTGTGCATGGCACGATGGTCAAATGTCGTGAGCCAGAAGTGTTCTTATTTCTGGCCGCATACCAATGGCTTTAAAATATGATTGAAAGTGATTGGACTATTTGCTAATTCTTTCTTTTTAACTCAGAGGTACTAGCAAAGGTTAGGTTAGGGAGTGAAGACTTCAATATATTGTCCTAGGCCAAGTCATTGCCTAAGATGCAGTATAGAGAAAAGTGCTTTCGCCATCTTGTTTTTAAAAAGAAAGAATGTTGCAATTTTAAATTGGGTTGGTTCCCCTAGTTCATAAAATCCTACAGGTCATCTTGTAGTTTATGTCCTGTGGGTTTTATGTGTGAGACTGTGCATGGCACGATGGTCAAATTTCGTGAGCCAGAAGTGTTCTTATTTCTGGCCGCATACCAATGGCTTTAAAATATGATTGAAAGTGATTGGACTATTTGCTAATTCTTTCTTTTTAACTCAGAGGTACTAGCAAAGGTTAGGTTAGGGAGTGAAGACTTCAATATATTGTCCTAGGCCAAGTCAAGCCTAAGATGCAGTATAGAGAAAAGTGCTTTCGCCATCTTGTTTTTAAAAAGAAATAATGTTGCAATTTTAAATTGGGTTGGTTCCCCTAGTTCATAAAATCCTACAGGTCATCTTGTAGTTTATGTCCTGTGGGTTTTATGTGTGAGACTGTGCATGGCACGATGGTCAAATTTCGTGAGCCAGAAGTGTTCTTATTTCTGGCCGCATACCAATGGCTTTAAAATATGATTGAAAGTGATTGGACTATTTGCTAATTCTTTCTTTTTAACTCAGAGGTACTAGCAAAGGTTAGGTTAGGGAGTGAAGACTTCAATATATTGTCCTAGGCCAAGTCAAGGCCTAAGATGCAGTATAGAGAAAAGTGCTTTCGCCATCTTGTTTTTAAAAAGAAAGAATGTTGCAATTTTAAATTGGGTTGGTTCCCCTAGTTCATAAAATCCTACAGGTCATCTTGTAGTTTATGTCCTGTGGGTTTTATGTGTGAGACTGTGCATGGCACGATGGTCAAATTTCGTGAGCCAGAAGTGTTCTTATTTCTGGCCGCATACCAATGGCTTTAAAATATGATTGAAAGTGATTGGACTATTTGCTAATTCTTTCTTTTTAACTCAGAGGTACTAGCAAAGGTTAGGTTAGGGAGTGAAGACTTCAATATATTGTCCTAGGCCAAGTCAAGGCCTAAGATGCAGTATAGAGAAAAGTGCTTTCGCCATCTTGTTTTTAAAAAGAAAGAATGTTGCAATTTTAAATTGGGTTGGTTCCCCTAGTTCATAAAATCCTACAGGTCATCTTGTAGTTTATGTCCTGTGGGTTTTATGTGTGAGACTGTGCATGGCACGATGGTCAAATTTCGTGAGCCAGAAGTGTTCTTATTTCTGGCCGCATACCAATGGCTTTAAAATATGATTGAAAGTGATTGGACTATTTGCTAATTCTTTCTTTTTAACTCAGAGGTACTAGCAAAGGTTAGGTTAGGGAGTGAAGACTTCAATATATTGTCCTAGGCCAAGTCAAGGCCTAAGATGCAGTATAGAGAAAAGTGCTTTCGCCATCTTGTTTTTAAAAAGAAAGAATGTTGCAATTTTAAATTGGGTTGGTTCCCCTAGTTCATAAAATCCTACAGGTCATCTTGTAGTTTATGTCCTGTGGGTTTTATGTGTGAGACTGTGCATGGCACGATGGTCAAATTTCGTGAGCCAGAAGTGTTCTTATTTCTGGCCGCATACCAATGGCTTTAAAATATGATTGAAAGTGATTGGACTATTTGCTAATTCTTTATTTTTAACTCAGAGGTACTAGCAAAGGTTAGGTTAGGGAGTGAAGACTTCAATATATTGTCCTAGGCCAAGTCAAGGCCTAAGATGCAGTATAGAGAAAAGTGCTTTCGCCATCTTGTTTTTAAAAAGAAAGAATGTTGCAATTTTAAATTGGGTTGGTTCCCCTAGTTCATAAAATCCTACAGGTCATCTTGTAGTTTATGTCCTGTGGGTTTTATGTGTGAGACTGTGCATGGCACGATGGTCAAATGTTGTGAGCCAGAAGTGTTCTTATTTCTGGCCGCATACCAATGGCTTTAAAATATGATTGAAAGTGATTGGACTATTTGCTAATTCTTTCTTTTTAACTCAGAGGTACTAGCAAAGGTTAGGTTAGGGAGTGAAGACTTCAATATATTGTCCTAGGCCAAGTCAAGGCCTAAGATGCAGTATAGAGAAAAGTGCTTTCGCCATCTTGTTTTTAAAAAGAAAGAATGTTGCAATTTTAAATTGGGTTGGTTCCCCTAGTTCATAAAATCCTACAGGTCATCTTGTAGTTTATGTCCTGTGGGTTTTATGTGTGAGACTGTGCATGGCACGATGGTCAAATTTCGTGAGCCAGAAGTGTTCTTATTTCTGGCCGCATACCAATGGCTTTAAAATATGATTGAAAGTGATTGGACTATTTGCTAATTCTTTCTTTTTAACTCAGAGGTACTAGCAAAGGTTAGGTTAGGGAGTGAAGACTTCAATATATTGTCCTAGGCCAAGTCAAGGCCTAAGATGCAGTATAGAGAAAAGTGCTTTCGCCATCTTGTTTTTAAAAAGAAAGAATGTTGCAATTTTAAATTGGGTTGGTTCCCCTAGTTCATAAAATCCTACAGGTCATCTTGTAGTTTATGTCCTGTGGGTTTTATGTGTGAGACTGTGCATGGCACGATGGTCAAATTTCGTGAGCCAGAAGTGTTCTTATTTCTGGCCGCATACCAATGGCTTTAAAATATGATTGAAAGTGATTGGACTATTTGCTAATTCTTTCTTTTTAACTCAGAGGTACTAGCAAAGGTTAGGTTAGGGAGTGAAGACTTCAATATATTGTCCTAGGCCAGTCAAGGCCTAAGATGCAGTATAGAGAAAAGTGCTTTCGCCATCTTGTTTTTAAAAAGAAAGAATGTTGCAATTTTAAATTGGGTTGGTTCCCCTAGTTCATAAAATCCTACAGGTCATCTTGTAGTTTATGTCCTGTGGGTTTTATGTGTGAGACTGTGCATGGCACGATGGTCAAATTTCGTGAGCCAGAAGTGTTCTTATTTCTGGCCGCATACCAATGGCTTTAAAATATGATTGAAAGTGATTGGACTATTTGCTAATTCTTTCTTTTTAACTCAGAGGTACTAGCAAAGGTTAGGTTAGGGAGTGAAGACTTCAATATATTGTCCTAGGCCAAGTCAAGGCCTAAGATGCAGTATAGAGAAAAGTGCTTTCGCCATCTTGTTTTTAAAAAGAAAGAAAGTTGCAATTTTAAATTGGGTTGGTTCCCCTATTTCATAAAATCCTACAGGTCATCTTGTAGTTTATGTCCTGTGGGTTTTATGTGTGAGACTGTGCATGGCACGATGGTCAAATGTCGTGAGCCAGAAGTGTTCTTATTTCTGGCCGCATACCAATGGCTTTAAAATATGATTGAAAGTGATTGGACTATTTGCTAATTCTTTCTTTTTAACTCAGAGGTACTAGCAAAGGTTAGGTTAGGGAGTGAAGACTTCAATATATTGTCCTAGGCCAAGTCAAGCCTAAGATGCAGTATAGAGAAAAGTGCTTTCGCCATCTTGTTTTTAAAAAGAAAGAATGTTGCAATTTTAAATTGGGTTGGTTCCCCTAGTTCATAAAATCCTACAGGTCATCTTGTAGTTTATGTCCTGTGGGTTTTATGTGTGAGACTGTGCATGGCACGATGGTCAAATTTTGTGAGCCAGAAGTGTTCTTATTTCTGGCCGCATACCAATGGCTTTAAAATATGATTGAAAGTGATTGGACTATTTGCTAATTCTTTCTTTTTAACTCAGAGGTACTAGCAAAGGTTAGGTTAGGGAGTGAAGACTTCAATATATTGTCCTAGGCCAAGTCAAGCCTAAGATGCAGTATAGAGAAAAGTGCTTTCGCCATCTTGTTTTTAAAAAGAAATAATGTTGCAATTTTAAATTGGGTTGGTTCCCCTAGTTCATAAAATCCTACAGGTCATCTTGTAGTTTATGTCCTGTGGGTTTTATGTGTGAGACTGTGCATGGCACGATGGTCAAATTTCGTGAGCCAGAAGTGTTCTTATTTCTGGCCGCATACCAATGGCTTTAAAATATGATTGAAAGTGATTGGACTATTTGCTAATTCTTTCTTTTTAACTCAGAGGTACTAGCAAAGGTTAGGTTAGGGAGTGAAGACTTCAATATATTGTCCTAGGCCAAGTCAAGGCCTAAGATGCAGTATAGAGAAAAGTGCTTTCGCCATCTTGTTTTTAAAAAGAAAGAATGTTGCAATTTTAAATTGGGTTGGTTCCCCTAGTTCATAAAATCCTACAGGTCATCTTGTAGTTTATGTCCTGTGGGTTTTATGTGTGAGACTGTGCATGGCACGATGGTCAAATTTCGTGAGCCAGAAGTGTTCTTATTTCTGGCCGCATACCAATGGCTTTAAAATATGATTGAAAGTGATTGGACTATTTGCTAATTCTTTCTTTTTAACTCAGAGGTACTAGCAAAGGTTAGGTTAGGGAGTGAAGACTTCAATATATTGTCCTAGGCCAAGTCAAGGCCTAAGATGCAGTATAGAGAAAAGTGCTTTCGCCATCTTGTTTTTAAAAAGAAAGAATGTTGCAATTTTAAATTGGGTTGGTTCCCCTAGTTCATAAAATCCTACAGGTCATCTTGTAGTTTATGTCCTGTGGGTTTTATGTGTGAGACTGTGCATGGCACGATGGTCAAATTTCGTGAGCCAGAAGTGTTCTTATTTCTGGCCGCATACCAATGGCTTTAAAATATGATTGAAAGTGATTGGACTATTTGCTAATTCTTTCTTTTTAACTCAGAGGTACTAGCAAAGGTTAGGTTAGGGAGTGAAGACTTCAATATATTGTCCTAGGCCAAGTCAAGGCCTAAGATGCAGTATAGAGAAAAGTGCTTTCGCCATCTTGTTTTTAAAAAGAAAGAATGTTGCAATTTTAAATTGGGTTAGTTCCCCTAGTTCATAAAATCCTACAGGTCATCTTGTAGTTTATGTCCTGTGGGTTTTATGTGTGAGACTGTGCATGGCACGATGGTCAAATTTCGTGAGCCAGAAGTGTTCTTATTTCTGGCCGCATACCAATGGCTTTAAAATATGATTGAAAGTGATTGGACTATTTGCTAATTCTTTCTTTTTAACTCAGAGGTACTAGCAAAGGTTAGGTTAGGGAGTGAAGACTTCAATATATTGTCCTAGGCCAAGTCAAGGCCTAAGATGCAGTATAGAGAAAAGTGCTTTCGCCATCTTGTTTTTAAAAAGAAAGAATGTTGCAATTTTAAATTGGGTTGGTTCCCCTAGTTCATAAAATCCTACAGGTCATCTTGTAGTTTATGTCCTGTGGGTTTTATGTGTGAGACTGTGCATGGCACGATGGTCAAATTTCGTGAGCCAGAAGTGTTCTTATTTCTGGCCGCATACCAATGGCTTTAAAATATGATTGAAAGTGATTGGACTATTTGCTAATTCTTTCTTTTTAACTCAGAGGTACTAGCAAAGGTTAGGTTAGGGAGTGAAGACTTCAATATATTGTCCTAGGCCAAGTCAAGGCCTAAGATGCAGTATAGAGAAAAGTGCTTTCGCCATCTTGTTTTTAAAAAGAAAGAATGTTGCAATTTTAAATTGGGTTGGTTCCCCTAGTTCATAAAATCCTACAGGTCATCTTGTAGTTTATGTCCTGTGGGTTTTATGTGTGAGACTTTGCATGGCACGATGGTCAAATGTTGTGAGCCAGAAGTGTTCTTATTTCTGGCCGCATACCAATGGCTTTAAAATATGATTGAAAGTGATTGGACTATTTGCTAATTCTTTCTTTTTAACTCAGAGGTACTAGCAAAGGTTAGGTTAGGGAGTGAAGACTTCAATATATTGTCCTAGGCCAAGTCAAGGCCTAAGATGCAGTATAGAGAAAAGTGCTTTCGCCATCTTGTTTTTAAAAAGAAAGAATGTTGCAATTTTAAATTGGGTTGGTTCCCCTAGTTCATAAAATCCTACAGGTCATCTTGTAGTTTATGTCCTGTGGGTTTTATGTGTGAGACTGTGCATGGCACGATGGTCAAATTTCGTGAGCCAGAAGTGTTCTTATTTCTGGCCGCATACCAATGGCTTTAAAATATGATTGAAAGTGATTGGACTATTTGCTAATTCTTTCTTTTTAACTCAGAGGTACTAGCAAAGGTTAGGTTAGGGAGTGAAGACTTCAATATATTGTCCTAGGCCAAGTCAAGGCCTAAGATGCAGTATAGAGAAAAGTGCTTTCGCCATCTTGTTTTTAAAAAGAAAGAATGTTGCAATTTTAAATTGGGTTGGTTCCCCTAGTTCATAAAATCCTACAGGTCATCTTGTAGTTTATGTCCTGTGGGTTTTATGTGTGAGACTGTGCATGGCACGATGGTCAAATTTCGTGAGCCAGAAGTGTTCTTATTTCTGGCCGCATACCAATGGCTTTAAAATATGATTGAAAGTGATTGGACTATTTGCTAATTCTTTCTTTTTAACTCAGAGGTACTAGCAAAGGTTAGGTTAGGGAGTGAAGACTTCAATATATTGTCCTAGGCCAAGTCAAGGCCTAAGATGCAGTATAGAGAAAAGTGCTTTCGCCATCTTGTTTTTAAAAAGAAAGAATGTTGCAATTTTAAATTGGGTTAGTTCCCCTAGTTCATAAAATCCTACAGGTCATCTTGTAGTTTATGTCCTGTGGGTTTTATGTGTGAGACTGTGCATGGCACGATGGTCAAATTTCGTGAGCCAGAAGTGTTCTTATTTCTGGCCGCATACCAATGGCTTTAAAATATGATTGAAAGTGATTGGACTATTTGCTAATTCTTTCTTTTTAACTCAGAGGTACTAGCAAAGGTTAGGTTAGGGAGTGAAGACTTCAATATATTGTCCTAGGCCAAGTCAAGGCCTAAGATGCAGTATAGAGAAAAGTGCTTTCGCCATCTTGTTTTTAAAAAGAAAGAATGTTGCAATTTTAAATTGGGTTGGTTCCCATAGTTCATAAAATCCTACAGGTCATCTTGTAGTTTATGTCCTGTGGGTTTTATGTGTGAGACTGTGCATGGCACGATGGTCAAATTTCGTGAGCCAGAAGTGTTCTTATTTCTGGCCGCATACCAATGGCTTTAAAATATGATTGAAAGTGATTGGACTATTTGCTAATTCTTTCTTTTTAACTCAGAGGTACTAGCAAAGGTTAGGTTAGGGAGTGAAGACTTCAATATATTGTCCTAGGCCAGTCAAGGCCTAAGATGCAGTATAGAGAAAAGTGCTTTCGCCATCTTGTTTTTAAAAAGAAAGAATGTTGCAATTTTAAATTGGGTTGGTTCCCCTAGTTCATAAAATCCTACAGGTCATCTTGTAGTTTATGTCCTGTGGGTTTTATGTGTGAGACTGTGCATGGCACGATGGTCAAATTTCGTGAGCCAGAAGTGTTCTTATTTCTGGCCGCATACCAATGGCTTTAAAATATGATTGAAAGTGATTGGACTATTTGCTAATTCTTTCTTTTTAACTCAGAGGTACTAGCAAAGGTTAGGTTAGGGAGTGAAGACTTCAATATATTGTCCTAGGCCAAGTCAAGGCCTAAGATGCAGTATAGAGAAAAGTGTTTTCGCCATCTTGTTTTTAAAAAGAAAGAAAGTTGCAATTTTAAATTGGGTTGGTTCCCCTATTTCATAAAATCCTACAGGTCATCTTGTAGTTTATGTCCTGTGGGTTTTATGTGTGAGACTGTGCATGGCACGATGGTCAAATGTCGTGAGCCAGAAGTGTTCTTATTTCTGGCCGCATACCAATGGCTTTAAAATATGATTGAAAGTGATTGGACTATTTGCTAATTCTTTCTTTTTAACTCAGAGGTACTAGCAAAGGTTAGGTTAGGGAGTGAAGACTTCAATATATTGTCCTAGGCCAAGTCAAGCCTAAGATGCAGTATAGAGAAAAGTGCTTTCGCCATCTTGTTTTTAAAAAGAAAGAATGTTGCAATTTTAAATTGGGTTGGTTCCCCTAGTTCATAAAATCCTACAGGTCATCTTGTAGTTTATGTCCTGTGGGTTTTATGTGTGAGACTGTGCATGGCACGATGGTCAAATTTCGTGAGCCAGAAGTGTTCTTATTTCTGGCCGCATACCAATGGCTTTAAAATATGATTGAAAGTGATTGGACTATTTGCTAATTCTTTCTTTTTAACTCACTGGTACTAGCAAAGGTTAGGTTAGGGAGTGAAGACTTCAATATATTGTCCTAGGCCAAGTCAAGCCTAAGATGCAGTATAGAGAAAAGTGCTTTCGCCATCTTGTTTTTAAAAAGAAATAATGTTGCAATTTTAAATTGGGTTGGTTCCCCTAGTTCATAAAATCCTACAGGTCATCTTGTAGTTTATGTCCTGTGGGTTTTATGTGTGAGACTGTGCATGGCACGATGGTCAAATTTCGTGAGCCAGAAGTGTTCTTATTTCTGGCCGCATACCAATGGCTTTAAAATATGATTGAAAGTGATTGGACTATTTGCTAATTCTTTCTTTTTAACTCAGAGGTACTAGCAAAGGTTAGGTTAGGGAGTGAAGACTTCAATATATTGTCCTAGGCCAAGTCAAGGCCTAAGATGCAGTATAGAGAAAAGTGCTTTCGCCATCTTGTTTTTAAAAAGAAAGAATGTTGCAATTTTAAATTGGGTTGGTTCCCCTAGTTCATAAAATCCTACAGGTCATCTTGTAGTTTATGTCCTGTGGGTTTTATGTGTGAGACTGTGCATGGCACGATGGTCAAATTTCGTGAGCCAGAAGTGTTCTTATTTCTGGCCGCATACCAATGGCTTTAAAATATGATTGAAAGTGATTGGACTATTTGCTAATTCTTTCTTTTTAACTCAGAGGTACTAGCAAAGGTTAGGTTAGGGAGTGAAGACTTCAATATATTGTCCTAGGCCAAGTCAAGGCCTAAGATGCAGTATAGAGAAAAGTGCTTTCGCCATCTTGTTTTTAAAAAGAAAGAATGTTGCAATTTTAAATTGGGTTGGTTCCCCTTGTTCATAAAATCCTACAGGTCATCTTGTAGTTTATGTCCTGTGGGTTTTATGTGTGAGACTGTGCATGGCACGATGGTCAAATTTCGTGAGCCAGAAGTGTTCTTATTTCTGGCCGCATACCAATGGCTTTAAAATATGATTGAAAGTGATTGGACTATTTGCTAATTCTTTCTTTTTAACTCAGAGGTACTAGCAAAGGTTAGGTTAGGGAGTGAAGACTTCAATATATTGTCCTAGGCCAAGTCAAGGCCTAAGATGCAGTATAGAGAAAAGTGCTTTCGCCATCTTGTTTTTAAAAAGAAAGAATGTTGCAATTTTAAATTGGGTCGGTTCCCCTAGTTCATAAAATCCTACAGGTCATCTTGTAGTTTATGTCCTGTGGGTTTTATGTGTGAGACTGTGCATGGCACGATGGTCAAATTTCGTGAGCCAGAAGTGTTCTTATTTCTGGCCGCATACCAATGGCTTTAAAATATGATTGAAAGTGATTGGACTATTTGCTAATTCTTTCTTTTTAACTCAGAGGTACTAGCAAAGGTTAGGTTAGGGAGTGAAGACTTCAATATATTGTCCTAGGCCAAGTCAAGGCCTAAGATGCAGTATAGAGAAAAGTGCTTTCGCCATCTTGTTTTTAAAAAGAAAGAATGTTGCAATTTTAAATTGGGTTGGTTCCCCTAGTTCATAAAATCCTACAGGTCATCTTGTAGTTTATGTCCTGTGGGTTTTATGTGTGAGACTGTGCATGGCACGATGGTCAAATTTCGTGAGCCAGAAGTGTTCTTATTTCTGGCCGCATACCAATGGCTTTAAAATATGATTGAAAGTGATTGGACTATTTGCTAATTCTTTCTTTTTAACTCAGAGGTACTAGCAAAGGTTAGGTTAGGGAGTGAAGACTTCAATATATTGTCCTAGGCCAAGTCAAGGCCTAAGATGCAGTATAGAGAAAATTGCTTTCGCCATCTTGTTTTTAAAAAGAAAGAATGTTGCAATTTTAAATTGGGTTGGTTCCCCTAGTTCATAAAATCCTACAGGTCATCTTGTAGTTTATGTCCTGTGGGTTTTATGTGTGAGACTTTGCATGGCACGATGGTCAAATGTTGTGAGCCAGAAGTGTTCTTATTTCTGGCCGCATACCAATGGCTTTAAAATATGATTGAAAGTGATTGGACTATTTGCTAATTCTTTCTTTTTAACTCAGAGGTACTAGCAAAGGTTAGGTTAGGGAGTGAAGACTTCAATATATTGTCCTAGGCCAAGTCAAGGCCTAAGATGCAGTATAGAGAAAAGTGCTTTCGCCATCTTGTTTTTAAAAAGAAAGAATGTTGCAATTTTAAATTGGGTTGGTTCCCCTAGTTCATAAAATCCTACAGGTCATCTTGTAGTTTATGTCCTGTGGGTTTTATGTGTGAGACTGTGCATGGCACGATGGTCAAATTTCGTGAGCCAGAAGTGTTCTTATTTCTGGCCGCATACCAATGGCTTTAAAATATGATTGAAAGTGATTGGACTATTTGCTAATTCTTTCTTTTTAACTCAGAGGTACTAGCAAAGGTTAGGTTAGGGAGTGAAGACTTCAATATATTGTCCTAGGCCAAGTCAAGGCCTAAGATGCAGTATAGAGAAAAGTGCTTTCGCCATCTTGTTTTTAAAAAGAAAGAATGTTGCAATTTTAAATTGGGTTGGTTCCCCTAGTTCATAAAATCCTACAGGTCATCTTGTAGTTTATGTCCTGTGGGTTTTATGTGTGAGACTGTGCATGGCACGATGGTCAAATTTCGTGAGCCAGAAGTGTTCTTATTTCTGGCCGCATACCAATGGCTTTAAAATATGATTGAAAGTGATTGGACTATTTGCTAATTCTTTCTTTTTAACTCAGAGGTACTAGCAAAGGTTAGGTTAGGGAGTGAAGACTTCAATATATTGTCCTAGGCCAAGTCAAGGCCTAAGATGCAGTATAGAGAAAAGTGCTTTCGCCATCTTGTTTTTAAAAAGAAAGAATGTTGCAATTTTAAATTGGGTTGGTTCCCCTAGTTCATAAAATCCTACAGGTCATCTTGTAGTTTATGTCCTGTGGGTTTTATGTGTGAGACTGTGCATGGCACGATGGTCAAATTTCGTGAGCCAGAAGTGTTCTTATTTCTGGCCGCATACCAATGGCTTTAAAATATGATTGAAAGTGATTGGACTATTTGCTAATTCTTTCTTTTTAACTCAGAGGTACTAGCAAAGGTTAGGTTAGGGAGTGAAGACTTCAATATATTGTCCTAGGCCAAGTCAAGGCCTAAGATGCAGTATAGAGAAAAGTGCTTTCGCCATCTTGTTTTTAAAAAGAAAGAATGTTGCAATTTTAAATTGGGTTGGTTCCCCTAGTTCATAAAATCCTACAGGTCATCTTGTAGTTTATGTCCTGTGGGTTTTATGTGTGAGACTGTGCATGGCACGATGGTCAAATTTCGTGAGCCAGAAGTGTTCTTATTTCTGGCCGCATACCAATGGCTTTAAAATATGATTGAAAGTGATTGGACTATTTGCTAATTCTTTCTTTTTAACTCAGAGGTACTAGCAAAGGTTAGGTTAGGGAGTGAAGACTTCAATATATTGTCCTAGGCCAAGTCAAGGCCTAAGATGCAGTATAGAGAAAAGTGCTTTCGCCATCTTGTTTTTAAAAAGAAAGAATGTTGCAATTTTAAATTGGGTCGGTTCCCCTAGTTCATAAAATCCTACAGGTCATCTTGTAGTTTATGTCCTGTGGGTTTTATGTGTGAGACTGTGCATGGCACGATGGTCAAATTTCGTGAGCCAGAAGTGTTCTTATTTCTGGCCGCATACCAATGGCTTTAAAATATGATTGAAAGTGATTGGACTATTTGCTAATTCTTTCTTTTTAACTCAGAGGTACTAGCAAAGGTTAGGTTAGGGAGTGAAGACTTCAATATATTGTCCTAGGCCAAGTCAAGGCCTAAGATGCAGTATAGAGAAAAGTGCTTTCGCCATCTTGTTTTTAAAAAGAAAGAATGTTGCAATTTTAAATTGGGTTGGTTCCCCTAGTTCATAAAATCCTACAGGTCATCTTGTAGTTTATGTCCTGTGGGTTTTATGTGTGAGACTGTGCATGGCACGATGGTCAAATTTCGTGAGCCAGAAGTGTTCTTATTTCTGGCCGCATACCAATGGCTTTAAAATATGATTGAAAGTGATTGGACTATTTGCTAATTCTTTCTTTTTAACTCAGAGGTACTAGCAAAGGTTAGGTTAGGGAGTGAAGACTTCAATATATTGTCCTAGGCCAAGTCAAGGCCTAAGATGCAGTATAGAGAAAAGTGCTTTCGCCATCTTGTTTTTAAAAAGAAAGAATGTTGCAATTTTAAATTGGGTTGGTTCCCCTAGTTCATAAAATCCTACAGGTCATCTTGTAGTTTATGTCCTGTGGGTTTTATGTGTGAGACTTTGCATGGCACGATGGTCAAATGTTGTGAGCCAGAAGTGTTCTTATTTCTGGCCGCATACCAATGGCTTTAAAATATGATTGAAAGTGATTGGACTATTTGCTAATTCTTTCTTTTTAACTCAGAGGTACTAGCAAAGGTTAGGTTAGGGAGTGAAGACTTCAATATATTGTCCTAGGCCAAGTCAAGGCCTAAGATGCAGTATAGAGAAAAGTGCTTTCGCCATCTTGTTTTTAAAAAGAAAGAATGTTGCAATTTTAAATTGGGTTGGTTCCCCTAGTTCATAAAATCCTACAGGTCATCTTGTAGTTTATGTCCTGTGGGTTTTATGTGTGAGACTGTGCATGGCACGATGGTCAAATTTCGTGAGCCAGAAGTGTTCTTATTTCTGGCCGCATACCAATGGCTTTAAAATATGATTGAAAGTGATTGGATTATTTGCTAATTCTTTCTTTTTAACTCAGAGGTACTAGCAAAGGTTAGGTTAGGGAGTGAAGACTTCAATATATTGTCCTAGGCCAAGTCAAGGCCTAAGATGCAGTATAGAGAAAAGTGCTTTCGCCATCTTGTTTTTAAAAAGAAAGAATGTTGCAATTTTAAATTGGGTTGGTTCCCCTAGTTCATAAAATCCTACAGGTCATCTTGTAGTTTATGTCCTGTGGGTTTTATGTGTGAGACTGTGCATGGCACGATGGTCAAATTTCGTGAGCCAGAAGTGTTCTTATTTCTGGCCGCATACCAATGGCTTTAAAATATGATTGAAAGTGATTGGACTATTTGCTAATTCTTTCTTTTTAACTCAGAGGTACTAGCAAAGGTTAGGTTAGGGAGTGAAGACTTCAATATATTGTCCTAGGCCAAGTCAAGGCCTAAGATGCAGTATAGAGAAAAGTGCTTTCGCCATCTTGTTTTTAAAAAGAAAGAATGTTGCAATTTTAAATTGGGTTGGTTCCCCTAGTTCATAAAATCCTACAGGTCATCTTGTAGTTTATGTCCTGTGGGTTTTATGTGTGAGACTGTGCATGGCACGATGGTCAAATTTCGTGAGCCAGAAGTGTTCTTATTTCTGGCCGCATACCAATGGCTTTAAAATATGATTGAAAGTGATTGGACTATTTGCTAATTCTTTCTTTTTAACTCAGAGGTACTAGCAAAGGTTAGGTTAGGGAGTGAAGACTTCAATATATTGTCCTAGGCCAAGTCAAGGCCTAAGATGCAGTATAGAGAAAAGTGCTTTCGCCATCTTGTTTTTAAAAAGAAAGAATGTTGCAATTTTAAATTGGGTTGGTTCCCCTAGTTCATAAAATCCTACAGGTCATCTTGTAGTTTATGTCCTGTGGGTTTTATGTGTGAGACTGTGCATGGCACGATGGTCAAATTTCGTGAGCCAGAAGTGTTCTTATTTCTGGCCGCATACCAATGGCTTTAAAATATGATTGAAAGTGATTGGACTATTTGCTAATTCTTTCTTTTTAACTCAGAGGTACTAGCAAAGGTTAGGTTAGGGAGTGAAGACTTCAATATATTGTCCTAGGCCAAGTCAAGGCCTAAGATGCAGTATAGAGAAAAGTGCTTTCGCCATCTTGTTTTTAAAAAGAAAGAATGTTGCAATTTTAAATTGGGTTGGTTCCCCTAGTTCATAAAATCCTACAGGTCATCTTGTAGTTTATGTCCTGTGGGTTTTATGTGTGAGACTGTGCATGGCACGATGGTCAAATTTCGTGAGCCAGAAGTGTTCTTATTTCTGGCCGCATACCAATGGCTTTAAAATATGATTGAAAGTGATTGGACTATTTGCTAATTCTTTCTTTTTAACTCAGAGGTACTAGCAAAGGTTAGGTTAGGGAGTGAAGACTTCAATATATTGTCCTAGGCCAGTCAAGGCCTAAGATGCAGTATAGAGAAAAGTGCTTTCGCCATCTTGTTTTTAAAAAGAAAGAACGTTGCAATTTTAAATTGGGTTGGTTCCCCTAGTTCATAAAATCCTACAGGTCATCTTGTAGTTTATGTCCTGTGGGTTTTATGTGTGAGACTGTGCATGGCACGATGGTCAAATTTCGTGAGCCAGAAGTGTTCTTATTTCTGGCCGCATACCAATGGCTTTAAAATATGATTGAAAGTGATTGGACTATTTGCTAATTCTTTCTTTTTAACTCAGAGGTACTAGCAAAGGTTAGGTTAGGGAGTGAAGACTTCAATATATTGTCCTAGGCCAAGTCAAGGCCTAAGATGCAGTATAGAGAAAAGTGCTTTCGCCATCTTGTTTTTAAAAAGAAAGAAAGTTGCAATTTTAAATTGGGTTGGTTCCCCTATTTCATAAAATCCTACAGGTCATCTTGTAGTTTATGTCCTGTGGGTTTTATGTGTGAGACTGTGCATGGCACGATGGTCAAATGTCGTGAGCCAGAAGTGTTCTTATTTCTGGCCGCATACCAATGGCTTTAAAATATGATTGAAAGTGATTGGACTATTTGCTAATTCTTTCTTTTTAACTCAGAGGTACTAGCAAAGGTTAGGTTAGGGAGTGAAGACTTCAATATATTGTCCTAGGCCAAGTCAAGCCTAAGATGCAGTATAGAGAAAAGTGCTTTCGCCATCTTGTTTTTAAAAAGAAAGAATGTTGCAATTTTAAATTGGGTTGGTTCCCCTAGTTCATAAAATCCTACAGGTCATCTTGTAGTTTATGTCCTGTGGGTTTTATGTGTGAGACTGTGCATGGCACGATGGTCAAATTTTGTGAGCCAGAAGTGTTCTTATTTCTGGCCGCATACCAATGGCTTTAAAATATGATTGAAAGTGATTGGACTATTTGCTAATTCTTTCTTTTTAACTCAGAGGTACTAGCAAAGGTTAGGTTAGGGAGTGAAGACTTCAATATATTGTCCTAGGCCAAGTCAAGCCTAAGATGCAGTATAGAGAAAAGTGCTTTCGCCATCTTGTTTTTAAAAAGAAATAATGTTGCAATTTTAAATTGGGTTGGTTCCCCTAGTTCATAAAATCCTACAGGTCATCTCGTAGTTTATGTCCTGTGGGTTTTATGTGTGAGACTGTGCATGGCACGATGGTCAAATTTCGTGAGCCAGAAGTGTTCTTATTTCTGGCCGCATACCAATGGCTTTAAAATATGATTGAAAGTGATTGGACTATTTGCTAATTCTTTCTTTTTAACTCAGAGGTACTAGCAAAGGTTAGGTTAGGGAGTGAAGACTTCAATATATTGTCCTAGGCCAAGTCAAGGCCTAAGATGCAGTATAGAGAAAAGTGCTTTCGCCATCTTGTTTTTAAAAAGAAAGAATGTTGCAATTTTAAATTGGGTTGGTTCCCCTAGTTCATAAAATCCTACAGGTCATCTTGTAGTTTATGTCCTGTGGGTTTTATGTGTGAGACTGTGCATGGCACGATGGTCAAATTTCGTGAGCCAGAAGTGTTCTTATTTCTGGCCGCATACCAATGGCTTTAAAATATGATTGAAAGTGATTGGACTATTTGCCAATTCTTTCTTTTTAACTCAGAGGTACTAGCAAAGGTTAGGTTAGGGAGTGAAGACTTCAATATATTGTCCTAGGCCAAGTCAAGGCCTAAGATGCAGTATAGAGAAAAGTGCTTTCGCCATCTTGTTTTTAAAAAGAAAGAATGTTGCAATTTTAAATTGGGTTGGTTCCCCTAGTTCATAAAATCCTACAGGTCATCTTGTAGTTTATGTCCTGTGGGTTTTATGTGTGAGACTGTGCATGGCACGATGGTCAAATTTTGTGAGCCAGAAGTGTTCTTATTTCTGGCCGCATACCAATGGCTTTAAAATATGATTGAAAGTGATTGGACTATTTGCTAATTCTTTCTTTTTAACTCAGAGGTACTAGCAAAGGTTAGGTTAGGGAGTGAAGACTTCAATATATTGTCCTAGGCCAAGTCAAGCCTAAGATGCAGTATAGAGAAAAGTGCTTTCGCCATCTTGTTTTTAAAAAGAAATAATGTTGCAATTTTAAATTGGGTTGGTTCCCCTAGTTCATAAAATCCTACAGGTCATCTTGTAGTTTATGTCCTGTGGGTTTTATGTGTGAGACTGTGCATGGCACGATGGTCAAATTTCGTGAGCCAGAAGTGTTCTTATTTCTGGCCGCATACCAATGGCTTTAAAATATGATTGAAAGTGATTGGACTATTTGCTAATTCTTTCTTTTTAACTCAGAGGTACTAGCAAAGGTTAGGTTAGGGAGTGAAGACTTCAATATATTGTCCTAGGCCAAGTCAAGGCCTAAGATGCAGTATAGAGAAAAGTGCTTTCGCCATCTTGTTTTTAAAAAGAAAGAATGTTGCAATTTTAAATTGGGTTGGTTCCCCTAGTTCATAAAATCCTACAGGTCATCTTGTAGTTTATGTCCTGTGGGTTTTATGTGTGAGACTGTGCATGGCACGATGGTCAAATTTCGTGAGCCAGAAGTGTTCTTATTTCTGGCCGCATACCAATGGCTTTAAAATATGATTGAAAGTGATTGGACTATTTGCTAATTCTTTCTTTTTAACTCAGAGGTACTAGCAAAGGTTAGGTTAGGGAGTGAAGACTTCAATATATTGTCCTAGGCCAAGTCAAGGCCTAAGATGCAGTATAGAGAAAAGTGCTTTCGCCATCTTGTTTTTAAAAAGAAAGAATGTTGCAATTTTAAATTGGGTTGGTTCCCCTAGTTCATAAAATCCTACAGGTCATCTTGTAGTTTATGTCCTGTGGGTTTTATGTGTGAGACTGTGCATGGCACGATGGTCAAATTTCGTGAGCCAGAAGTGTTCTTATTTCTGGCCGCATACCAATGGCTTTAAAATATGATTGAAAGTGATTGGACTATTTGCTAATTCTTTCTTTTTAACTCAGAGGTACTAGCAAAGGTTAGGTTAGGGAGTGAAGACTTCAATATATTGTCCTAGGCCAAGTCAAGGCCTAAGATGCAGTATAGAGAAAAGTGCTTTCGCCATCTTGTTTTTAAAAAGAAAGAATGTTGCAATTTTAAATTGGGTTAGTTCCCCTAGTTCATAAAATCCTACAGGTCATCTTGTAGTTTATGTCCTGTGGGTTTTATGTGTGAGACTGTGCATGGCACGATGGTCAAATTTCGTGAGCCAGAAGTGTTCTTATTTCTGGCCGCATACCAATGGCTTTAAAATATGATTGAAAGTGATTGGACTATTTGCTAATTCTTTCTTTTTAACTCAGAGGTACTAGCAAAGGTTAGGTTAGGGAGTGAAGACTTCAATATATTGTCCTAGGCCAAGTCAAGGCCTAAGATGCAGTATAGAGAAAAGTGCTTTCGCCATCTTGTTTTTAAAAAGAAAGAATGTTGCAATTTTAAATTGGGTTGGTTCCCCTAGTTCATAAAATCCTACAGGTCATCTTGTAGTTTATGTCCTGTGGGTTTTATGTGTGAGACTGTGCATGGCACGATGGTCAAATTTCGTGAGCCAGAAGTGTTCTTATTTCTGGCCGCATACCAATGGCTTTAAAATATGATTGAAAGTGATTGGACTATTTGCTAATTCTTTCTTTTTAACTCAGAGGTACTAGCAAAGGTTAGGTTAGGGAGTGAAGACTTCAATATATTGTCCTAGGCCAAGTCAAGGCCTAAGATGCAGTATAGAGAAAAGTGCTTTCGCCATCTTGTTTTTAAAAAGAAAGAATGTTGCAATTTTAAATTGGGTTGGTTCCCATAGTTCATAAAATCCTACAGGTCATCTTGTAGTTTATGTCCTGTGGGTTTTATGTGTGAGACTGTGCATGGCACGATGGTCAAATTTCGTGAGCCAGAAGTGTTCTTATTTCTGGCCGCATACCAATGGCTTTAAAATATGATTGAAAGTGATTGGACTATTTGCTAATTCTTTCTTTTTAACTCAGAGGTACTAGCAAAGGTTAGGTTAGGGAGTGAAGACTTCAATATATTGTCCTAGGCCAGTCAAGGCCTAAGATGCAGTATAGAGAAAAGTGCTTTCGCCATCTTGTTTTTAAAAAGAAAGAATGTTGCAATTTTAAATTGGGTTGGTTCCCCTAGTTCATAAAATCCTACAGGTCATCTTGTAGTTTATGTCCTGTGGGTTTTATGTGTGAGACTGTGCATGGCACGATGGTCAAATTTCGTGAGCCAGAAGTGTTCTTATTTCTGGCCGCATACCAATGGCTTTAAAATATGATTGAAAGTGATTGGACTATTTGCTAATTCTTTCTTTTTAACTCAGAGGTACTAGCAAAGGTTAGGTTAGGGAGTGAAGACTTCAATATATTGTCCTAGGCCAAGTCAAGGCCTAAGATGCAGTATAGAGAAAAGTGTTTTCGCCATCTTGTTTTTAAAAAGAAAGAAAGTTGCAATTTTAAATTGGGTTGGTTCCCCTATTTCATAAAATCCTACAGGTCATCTTGTAGTTTATGTCCTGTGGGTTTTATGTGTGAGACTGTGCATGGCACGATGGTCAAATGTCGTGAGCCAGAAGTGTTCTTATTTCTGGCCGCATACCAATGGCTTTAAAATATGATTGAAAGTGATTGGACTATTTGCTAATTCTTTCTTTTTAACTCAGAGGTACTAGCAAAGGTTAGGTTAGGGAGTGAAGACTTCAATATATTGTCCTAGGCCAAGTCAAGCCTAAGATGCAGTATAGAGAAAAGTGCTTTCGCCATCTTGTTTTTAAAAAGAAAGAATGTTGCAATTTTAAATTGGGTTGGTTCCCCTAGTTCATAAAATCCTACAGGTCATCTTGTAGTTTATGTCCTGTGGGTTTTATGTGTGAGACTGTGCATGGCACGATGGTCAAATTTCGTGAGCCAGAAGTGTTCTTATTTCTGGCCGCATACCAATGGCTTTAAAATATGATTGAAAGTGATTGGACTATTTGCTAATTCTTTCTTTTTAACTCAGAGGTACTAGCAAAGGTTAGGTTAGGGAGTGAAGACTTCAATATATTGTCCTAGGCCAAGTCAAGGCCTAAGATGCAGTATAGAGAAAAGTGCTTTCGCCATCTTGTTTTTAAAAAGAAAGAATGTTGCAATTTTAAATTGGGTTGGTTCCCCTAGTTCATAAAATCCTACAGGTCATCTTGTAGTTTATGTCCTGTGGGTTTTATGTGTGAGACTGTGCATGGCACGATGGTCAAATTTCGTGAGCCAGAAGTGTTCTTATTTCTGGCCGCATACCAATGGCTTTAAAATATGATTGAAAGTGATTGGACTATTTGCTAATTCTTTCTTTTTAACTCAGAGGTACTAGCAAAGGTTAGGTTAGGGAGTGAAGACTTCAATATATTGTCCTAGTCCAAGTCAAGGCCTAAGATGCAGTATAGAGAAAAGTGCTTTCGCCATCTTGTTTTTAAAAAGAAAGAATGTTGCAATTTTAAATTGGGTTGGTTCCCCTAGTTCATAAAATCC
Organism: Nannobrachium achirus; assembly: GCF_963921795.1. Lineage (NCBI taxonomy): Eukaryota > Metazoa > Chordata > Actinopteri > Myctophiformes > Myctophidae > Nannobrachium > Nannobrachium achirus. The sequence goes on from NW_027664934.1 coordinate 52,135, forward strand.
TACAGGTCATCTTGTAGTTTATGTCCTGTGGGTTTTATGTGTGAGACTGTGCATGGCACGATGGTCAAATTTCGTGAGCCAGAAGTGTTCTTATTTCTGGCCGCATACCAATGGCTTTAAAATATGATTGAAAGTGATTGGACTATTTGCTAATTCTTTCTTTTTAACTCAGAGGTACTAGCAAAGGTTAGGTTAGGGAGTGAAGACTTCAATATATTGTCCTAGGCCAAGTCAAGGCCTAAGATGCAGTATAGAGAAAAGTGCTTTCGCCATCTTGTTTTTAAAAAGAAAGAATGTTGCAATTTTAAATTGGGTCGGTTCCCCTAGTTCATAAAATCCTACAGGTCATCTTGTAGTTTATGTCCTGTGGGTTTTATGTGTGAGACTGTGCATGGCACGATGGTCAAATTTCGTGAGCCAGAAGTGTTCTTATTTCTGGCCGCATACCAATGGCTTTAAAATATGATTGAAAGTGATTGGACTATTTGCTAATTCTTTATTTTTAACTCAGAGGTACTAGCAAAGGTTAGGTTAGGGAGTGAAGACTTCAATATATTGTCCTAGGCCAAGTCAAGGCCTAAGATGCAGTATAGAGAAAAGTGCTTTCGCCATCTTGTTTTTAAAAAGAAAGAATGTTGCAATTTTAAATTGGGTTGGTTCCCCTAGTTCATAAAATCCTACAGGTCATCTTGTAGTTTATGTCCTGTGGGTTTTATGTGTGAGACTGTGCATGGCACGATGGTCAAATTTCGTGAGCCAGAAGTGTTCTTATTTCTGGCCGCATACCAATGGCTTTAAAATATGATTGAAAGTGATTGGACTATTTGCTAATTCTTTCTTTTTAACTCAGAGGTACTAGCAAAGGTTAGGTTAGGGAGTGAAGACTTCAATATATTGTCCTAGGCCAAGTCAAGGCCTAAGATGCAGTATAGAGAAAAGTGCTTTCGCCATCTTGTTTTTAAAAAGAAAGAATGTTGCAATTTTAAATTGGGTTGGTTCCCCTAGTTCATAAAATCCTACAGGTCATCTTGTAGTTTATGTCCTGTGGGTTTTATGTGTGAGACTGTGCATGGCACGATGGTCAAATTTCGTGAGCCAGAAGTGTTCTTATTTCTGGCCGCATACCAATGGCTTTAAAATATGATTGAAAGTGATTGGACTATTTGCTAATTCTTTCTTTTTAACTCAGAGGTACTAGCAAAGGTTAGGTTAGGGAGTGAAGACTTCAATATATTGTCCTAGGCCAGTCAAGGCCTAAGATGCAGTATAGAGAAAAGTGCTTTCGCCATCTTGTTTTTAAAAAGAAAGAATGTTGCAATTTTAAATTGGGTTGGTTCCCCTAGTTCATAAAATCCTACAGGTCATCTTGTAGTTTATGTCCTGTGGGTTTTATGTGTGAGACTGTGCATGGCACGATGGTCAAATGTCGTGAGCCAGAAGTGTTCTTATTTCTGGCCGCATACCAATGGCTTTAAAATATGATTGAAAGTGATTGGACTATTTGCTAATTCTTTCTTTTTAACTCAGAGGTACTAGCAAAGGTTAGGTTAGGGAGTGAAGACTTCAATATATTGTCCTAGGCCAAGTCAAGCCTAAGATGCAGTATAGAGAAAAGTGCTTTCGCCATCTTGTTTTTAAAAAGAAAGAATGTTGCAATTTTAAATTGGGTTGGTTCCCCTAGTTCATAAAATCCTACAGGTCATCTTGTAGTTTATGTCCTGTGGGTTTTATGTGTGAGACTGTGCATGGCACGATGGTCAAATTTTGTGAGCCAGAAGTGTTCTTATTTCTGGCCGCATACCAATGGCTTTAAAATATGATTGAAAGTAATTGGACTATTTGCTAATTCTTTCTTTTTAACTCAGAGGTACTAGCAAAGGTTAGGTTAGGGAGTGAAGACTTCAATATATTGTCCTAGGCCAAGTCAAGCCTAAGATGCAGTATAGAGAAAAGTGCTTTCGCCATCTTGTTTTTAAAAAGAAATAATGTTGCAATTTTAAATTGGGTTGGTTCCCCTAGTTCATAAAATCCTACAGGTCATCTTGTAGTTTATGTCCTGTGGGTTTTATGTGTGAGACTGTGCATGGCACGATGGTCAAATTTCGTGAGCCAGAAGTGTTCTTATTTCTGGCCGCATACCAATGGCTTTAAAATATGATTGAAAGTGATTGGACTATTTGCTAATTCTTTCTTTTTAACTCAGAGGTACTAGCAAAGGTTAGGTTAGGGAGTGAAGACTTCAATATATTGTCCTAGGCCAAGTCAAGGCCTAAGATGCAGTATAGAGAAAAGTGCTTTCGCCATCTTGTTTTTAAAAAGAAAGAATGTTGCAATTTTAAATTGGGTTGGTTCCCCTAGTTCATAAAATCCTACAGGTCATCTTGTAGTTTATGTCCTGTGGGTTTTATGTGTGAGACTGTGCATGGCACGATGGTCAAATTTCGTGAGCCAGAAGTGTTCTTATTTCTGGCCGCATACCAATGGCTTTAAAATATGATTGAAAGTGATTGGACTATTTGCTAATTCTTTCTTTTTAACTCAGAGGTACTAGCAAAGGTTAGGTTAGGGAGTGAAGACTTCAATATATTGTCCTAGGCCAAGTCAAGGCCTAAGATGCAGTATAGAGAAAAGTGCTTTCGCCATCTTGTTTTTAAAAAGAAAGAATGTTGCAATTTTAAATTGGGTTGGTTCCCCTAGTTCATAAAATCCTACAGGTCATCTTGTAGTTTATGTCCTGTGGGTTTTATGTGTGAGACTGTGCATGGCACGATGGTCAAATTTCGTGAGCCAGAAGTGTTCTTATTTCTGGCCGCATACCAATGGCTTTAAAATATGATTGAAAGTGATTGGACTATTTGCTAATTCTTTCTTTTTAACTCAGAGGTACTAGCAAAGGTTAGGTTAGGGAGTGAAGACTTCAATATATTGTCCTAGGCCAAGTCAAGGCCTAAGATGCAGTATAGAGAAAAGTGCTTTCGCCATCTTGTTTTTAAAAAGAAAGAATGTTGCAATTTTAAATTGGGTTAGTTCCCCTAGTTCATAAAATCCTACAGGTCATCTTGTAGTTTATGTCCTGTGGGTTTTATGTGTGAGACTGTGCATGGCACGATGGTCAAATTTCGTGAGCCAGAAGTGTTCTTATTTCTGGCCGCATACCAATGGCTTTAAAATATGATTGAAAGTGATTGGACTATTTGCTAATTCTTTCTTTTTAACTCAGAGGTACTAGCAAAGGTTAGGTTAGGGAGTGAAGACTTCAATATATTGTCCTAGGCCAAGTCAAGGCCTAAGATGCAGTATAGAGAAAAGTGCTTTCGCCATCTTGTTTTTAAAAAGAAAGAATGTTGCAATTTTAAATTGGGTTGGTTCCCCTAGTTCATAAAATCCTACAGGTCATCTTGTAGTTTATGTCCTGTGGGTTTTATGTGTGAGACTGTGCATGGCACGATGGTCAAATTTCGTGAGCCAGAAGTGTTCTTATTTCTGGCCGCATACCAATGGCTTTAAAATATGATTGAAAGTGATTGGACTATTTGCTAATTCTTTCTTTTTAACTCAGAGGTACTAGCAAAGGTTAGGTTAGGGAGTGAAGACTTCAATATATTGTCCTAGGCCAAGTCAAGGCCTAAGATGCAGTATAGAGAAAAGTGCTTTCGCCATCTTGTTTTTAAAAAGAAAGAATGTTGCAATTTTAAATTGGGTTGGTTCCCCTAGTTCATAAAATCCTACAGGTCATCTTGTAGTTTATGTCCTGTGGGTTTTATGTCTGAGACTGTGCATGGCACGATGGTCAAATGTTGTGAGCCAGAAGTGTTCTTATTTCTGGCCGCATACCAATGGCTTTAAAATATGATTGAAAGTGATTGGACTATTTGCTAATTCTTTCTTTTTAACTCAGAGGTACTAGCAAAGGTTAGGTTAGGGAGTGAAGACTTCAATATATTGTCCTAGGCCAAGTCAAGGCCTAAGATGCAGTATAGAGAAAAGTGCTTTCGCCATCTTGTTTTTAAAAAGAAAGAATGTTGCAATTTTAAATTGGGTTGGTTCCCCTAGTTCATAAAATCCTACAGGTCATCTTGTAGTTTATGTCCTGTGGGTTTTATGTGTGAGACTGTGCATGGCACGATGGTCAAATTTCGTGAGCCAGAAGTGTTCTTATTTCTGGCCGCATACCAATGGCTTTAAAATATGATTGAAAGTGATTGGACTATTTGCTAATTCTTTCTTTTTAACTCAGAGGTACTAGCAAAGGTTAGGTTAGGGAGTGAAGACTTCAATATATTGTCCTAGGCCAAGTCAAGGCCTAAGATGCAGTATAGAGAAAAGTGCTTTCGCCATCTTGTTTTTAAAAAGAAAGAATGTTGCAATTTTAAATTGGGTTGGTTCCCCTAGTTCATAAAATCCTACAGGTCATCTTGTAGTTTATGTCCTGTGGGTTTTATGTGTGAGACTGTGCATGGCACGATGGTCAAATTTCGTGAGCCAGAAGTGTTCTTATTTCTGGCCGCATACCAATGGCTTTAAAATATGATTGAAAGTGATTGGACTATTTGCTAATTCTTTCTTTTTAACTCAGAGGTACTAGCAAAGGTTAGGTTAGGGAGTGAAGACTTCAATATATTGTCCTAGGCCAAGTCAAGGCCTAAGATGCAGTATAGAGAAAAGTGCTTTCGCCATCTTGTTTTTAAAAAGAAAGAATGTTGCAATTTTAAATTGGGTTAGTTCCCCTAGTTCATAAAATCCTACAGGTCATCTTGTAGTTTATGTCCTGTGGGTTTTATGTGTGAGACTGTGCATGGCACGATGGTCAAATTTCGTGAGCCAGAAGTGTTCTTATTTCTGGCCGCATACCAATGGCTTTAAAATATGATTGAAAGTGATTGGACTATTTGCTAATTCTTTCTTTTTAACTCAGAGGTACTAGCAAAGGTTAGGTTAGGGAGTGAAGACTTCAATATATTGTCCTAGGCCAAGTCAAGGCCTAAGATGCAGTATAGAGAAAAGTGCTTTCGCCATCTTGTTTTTAAAAAGAAAGAATGTTGCAATTTTAAATTGGGTTGGTTCCCCTAGTTCATAAAATCCTACAGGTCATCTTGTAGTTTATGTCCTGTGGGTTTTATGTGTGAGACTGTGCATGGCACGATGGTCAAATTTCGTGAGCCAGAAGTGTTCTTATTTCTGGCCGCATACCAATGGCTTTAAAATATGATTGAAAGTGATTGGACTATTTGCTAATTCTTTCTTTTTAACTCAGAGGTACTAGCAAAGGTTAGGTTAGGGAGTGAAGACTTCAATATATTGTCCTAGGCCAGTCAAGGCCTAAGATGCAGTATAGAGAAAAGTGCTTTCGCCATCTTGTTTTTAAAAAGAAAGAATGTTGCAATTTTAAATTGGGTCGGTTCCCCTAGTTCATAAAATCCTACAGGTCATCTTGTAGTTTATGTCCTGTGGGTTTTATGTGTGAGACTGTGCATGGCACGATGGTCAAATTTCGTGAGCCAGAAGTGTTCTTATTTCTGGCCGCATACCAATGGCTTTAAAATATGATTGAAAGTGATTGGACTATTTGCTAATTCTTTCTTTTTAACTCAGAGGTACTAGCAAAGGTTAGGTTAGGGAGTGAAGACTTCAATATATTGTCCTAGGCCAAGTCAAGGCCTAAGATGCAGTATAGAGAAAAGTGCTTTCGCCATCTTGTTTTTAAAAAGAAAGAATGTTGCAATTTTAAATTGGGTTGGTTCCCCTAGTTCATAAAATCCTACAGGTCATCTTGTAGTTTATGTCCTGTGGGTTTTATGTGTGAGACTGTGCATGGCACGATGGTCAAATTTCGTGAGCCAGAAGTGTTCTTATTTCTGGCCGCATACCAATGGCTTTAAAATATGATTGAAAGTGATTGGACTATTTGCTAATTCTTTCTTTTTAACTCAGAGGTACTAGCAAAGGTTAGGTTAGGGAGTGAAGACTTCAATATATTGTCCTAGGCCAGTCAAGGCCTAAGATGCAGTATAGAGAAAAGTGCTTTCGCCATCTTGTTTTTAAAAAGAAAGAATGTTGCAATTTTAAATTGGGTCGGTTCCCCTAGTTCATAAAATCCTACAGGTCATCTTGTAGTTTATGTCCTGTGGGTTTTATGTGTGAGACTGTGCATGGCACGATGGTCAAATTTCGTGAGCCAGAAGTGTTCTTATTTCTGGCCACATACCAATGTTGCAATTTTAAATTGGGTTGGTTCCCCTAGTTCATAAAATCCTACAGGTCATCTTGTAGTTTATGTCCTGTGGGTTTTATGTGTGAGACTGTGCATGGCACGATGGTCAAATTTCGTGAGCCAGAAGTGTTCTTATTTCTGGCCGCATACCAATGGCTTTAAAATATGATTGAAAGTGATTGGACTATTTGCTAATTCTTTCTTTTTAACTCAGAGGTACTAGCAAAGGTTAGGTTAGGGAGTGAAGACTTCAATATATTGTCCTAGGCCAAGTCAAGGCCTAAGATGCAGTATAGAGAAAAGTGCTTTCGCCATCTTGTTTTTAAAAAGAAAGAATGTTGCAATTTTAAATTGGGTTGGTTCCCCTAGTTCATAAAATCCTACAGGTCATCTTGTAGTTTATGTCCTGTGGGTTTTATGTGTGAGACTGTGCATGGCACGATGGTCAAATTTCGTGAGCCAGAAGTGTTCTTATTTCTGGCCGCATACCAATGGCTTTAAAATATGATTGAAAGTGATTGGACTATTTGCTAATTCTTTCTTTTTAACTCAGAGGTACTAGCAAAGGTTAGGTTAGGGAGTGAAGACTTCAATATATTGTCCTAGGCCAAGTCAAGGCCTAAGATGCAGTATAGAGAAAAGTGCTTTCGCCATCTTGTTTTTAAAAAGAAAGAATGTTGCAATTTTAAATTGGGTTGGTTCCCCTAGTTCATAAAATCCTACAGGTCATCTTGTAGTTTATGTCCTGTGGGTTTTATGTGTGAGACTGTGCATGGCACGATGGTCAAATTTCGTGAGCCAGAAGTGTTCTTATTTCTGGCCGCATACCAATGGCTTTAAAATATGATTGAAAGTGATTGGACTATTTGCTAATTCTTTCTTTTTAACTCAGAGGTACTAGCAAAGGTTAGGTTAGGGAGTGAAGACTTCAATATATTGTCCTAGGCCAGTCAAGGCCTAAGATGCAGTATAGAGAAAAGTGCTTTCGCCATCTTGTTTTTAAAAAGAAAGAATGTTGCAATTTTAAATTGGGTTGGTTCCCCTAGTTCATAAAATCCTACAGGTCATCTTGTAGTTTATGTCCTGTGGGTTTTATGTGTGAGACTGTGCATGGCACGATGGTCAAATTTCGTGAGCCAGAAGTGTTCTTATTTCTGGCCGCATACCAATGGCTTTAAAATATGATTGAAAGTGATTGGACTATTTGCTAATTCTTTCTTTTTAACTCAGAGGTACTAGCAAAGGTTAGGTTAGGGAGTGAAGACTTCAATATATTGTCCTAGGCCAAGTCAAGGCCTAAGATGCAGTATAGAGAAAAGTGCTTTCGCCATCTTGTTTTTAAAAAGAAAGAAAGTTGCAATTTTAAATTGGGTTGGTTCCCCTATTTCATAAAATCCTACAGGTCATCTTGTAGTTTATGTCCTGTGGGTTTTATGTGTGAGACTGTGCATGGCACGATGGTCAAATGTCGTGAGCCAGAAGTGTTCTTATTTCTGGCCGCATACCAATGGCTTTAAAATATGATTGAAAGTGATTGGACTATTTGCTAATTCTTTCTTTTTAACTCAGAGGTACTAGCAAAGGTTAGGTTAGGGAGTGAAGACTTCAATATATTGTCCTAGGCCAAGTCAAGGCCTAAGATGCAGTATAGAAAAAAGTGCTTTCGCCATCTTGTTTTTAAAAAGAAAGAATGTTGCAATTTTAAATTGGGTTGGTTCCCCTAGTTCATAAAATCCTACAGGTCATCTTGTAGTTTATGTCCTGTGGGTTTTATGTGTGAGACTGTGCATGGCACGATGGTCAAATTTCGTGAGCCAGAAGTGTTCTTATTTCTGGCCGCATACCAATGGCTTTAAAATATGATTGAAAGTGATTGGACTATTTGCTAATTCTTTCTTTTTAACTCAGAGGTACTAGCAAAGGTTAGGTTAGGGAGTGAAGACTTCAATATATTGTCCTAGGCCAAGTCAAGGCCTAAGATGCAGTATAGAGAAAAGTGCTTTCGCCATCTTGTTTTTAAAAAGAAAGAATGTTGCAATTTTAAATTGGGTCGGTTCCCCTAGTTCATAAAATCCTACAGGTCATCTTGTAGTTTATGTCCTGTGGGTTTTATGTGTGAGACTGTGCATGGCACGATGGTCAAATTTCGTGAGCCAGAAGTGTTCTTATTTCTGGCCGCATACCAATGGCTTTAAAATATGATTGAAAGTGATTGGACTATTTGCTAATTCTTTCTTTTTAACTCAGAGGTACTAGCAAAGGTTAGGTTAGGGAGTGAAGACTTCAATATATTGTCCTAGGCCAAGTCAAGGCCTAAGATGCAGTATAGAGAAAAGTGCTTTCGCCATCTTGTTTTTAAAAAGAAAGAATGTTGCAATTTTAAATTGGGTTGGTTCCCCTAGTTCATAAAATCCTACAGGTCATCTTGTAGTTTATGTCCTGTGGGTTTTATGTGTGAGACTGTGCATGGCACGATGGTCAAATTTCGTGAGCCAGAAGTGTTCTTATTTCTGGCCACATACCAATGTTGCAATTTTAAATTGGGTTGGTTCCCCTAGTTCATAAAATCCTACAGGTCATCTTGTAGTTTATGTCCTGTGGGTTTTATGTGTGAGACTGTGCATGGCACGATGGTCAAATTTCGTGAGCCAGAAGTGTTCTTATTTCTGGCCGCATACCAATGGCTTTAAAATATGATTGAAAGTGATTGGACTATTTGCTAATTCTTTCTTTTTAACTCAGAGGTACTAGCAAAGGTTAGGTTAGGGAGTGAAGACTTCAATATATTGTCCTAGGCCAAGTCAAGGCCTAAGATGCAGTATAGAGAAAAGTGCTTTCGCCATCTTGTTTTTAAAAAGAAAGAATGTTGCAATTTTAAATTGGGTCGGTTCCCCTAGTTCATAAAATCCTACAGGTCATCTTGTAGTTTATGTCCTGTGGGTTTTATGTGTGAGACTGTGCATGGCACGATGGTCAAATTTCGTGAGCCAGAAGTGTTCTTATTTCTGGCCGCATACCAATGGCTTTAAAATATGATTGAAAGTGATTGGACTATTTGCTAATTCTTTCTTTTTAACTCAGAGGTACTAGCAAAGGTTAGGTTAGGGAGTGAAGACTTCAATATATTGTCCTAGGCCAAGTCAAGGCCTAAGATGCAGTATAGAGAAAAGTGCTTTCGCCATCTTGTTTTTAAAAAGAAAGAATGTTGCAATTTTAAATTGGGTTGGTTCCCCTAGTTCATAAAATCCTACAGGTCATCTTGTAGTTTATGTCCTGTGGGTTTTATGTGTGAGACTGTGCATGGCACGATGGTCAAATTTCGTGAGCCAGAAGTGTTCTTATTTCTGGCCACATACCAATGTTGCAATTTTAAATTGGGTTGGTTCCCCTAGTTCATAAAATCCTACAGGTCATCTTGTAGTTTATGTCCTGTGGGTTTTATGTGTGAGACTGTGCATGGCACGATGGTCAAATTTCGTGAGCCAGAAGTGTTCTTATTTCTGGCCGCATACCAATGGCTTTAAAATATGATTGAAAGTGATTGGACTATTTGCTAATTCTTTCTTTTTAACTCAGAGGTACTAGCAAAAGTTAGGTTAGGGAGTGAAGACTTCAATATATTGTCCTAGGCCAAGTCAAGGCCTAAGATGCAGTATAGAGAAAAGTGCTTTCGCCATCTTGTTTTTAAAAAGAAAGAATGTTGCAATTTTAAATTGGGTTGGTTCCCCTAGTTCATAAAATCCTACAGGTCATCTTGTAGTTTATGTCCTGTGGGTTTTATGTGTGAGACTGTGCATGGCACGATGGTCAAATTTCGTGAGCCAGAAGTGTTCTTATTTCTGGCCGCATACCAATGGCTTTAAAATATGATTGAAAGTGATTGGACTATTTGCTAATTCTTTCTTTTTAACTCAGAGGTACTAGCAAAGGTTAGGTTAGGGAGTGAAGACTTCAATATATTGTCCTAGGCCAAGTCAAGGCCTAAGATGCAGTATAGAGAAAAGTGCTTTCGCCATCTTGTTTTTAAAAAGAAAGAATGTTGCAATTTTAAATTGGGTTGGTTCCCCTAGTTCATAAAATCCTACAGGTCATCTTGTAGTTTATGTCCTGTGGGTTTTATGTGTGAGACTGTGCATGGCACGATGGTCAAATTTCGTGAGCCAGAAGTGTTCTTATTTCTGGCCGCATACCAATGGCTTTAAAATATGATTGAAAGTGATTGGACTATTTGCTAATTCTTTCTTTTTAACTCAGAGGTACTAGCAAAGGTTAGGTTAGGGAGTGAAGACTTCAATATATTGTCCTAGGCCAAGTCAAGGCCTAAGATGCAGTATAGAGAAAAGTGCTTTCGCCATCTTGTTTTTAAAAAGAAAGAATGTTGCAATTTTAAATTGGGTTGGTTCCCCTAGTTCATAAAATCCTACAGGTCATCTTGTAGTTTATGTCCTGTGGGTTTTATGTGTGAGACTGTGCATGGCACGATGGTCAAATTTCGTGAGCCAGAAGTGTTCTTATTTCTGGCCGCATACCAATGGCTTTAAAATATGATTGAAAGTGATTGGACTATTTGCTAATTCTTTCTTTTTAACTCAGAGGTACTAGCAAAGGTTAGGTTAGGGAGTGAAGACTTCAATATATTGTCCTAGGCCAAGTCAAGGCCTAAGATGCAGTATAGAGAAAAGTGCTTTCGCCATCTTGTTTTTAAAAAGAAAGAATGTTGCAATTTTAAATTGGGTTGGTTCCCCTAGTTCATAAAATCCTACAGGTCATCTTGTAGTTTATGTCCTGTGGGTTTTATGTGTGAGACTGTGCATGGCACGATGGTCAAATTTCGTGAGCCAGAAGTGTTCTTATTTCTGGCCGCATACCAATGGCTTTAAAATATGATTGAAAGTGATTGGACTATTTGCTAATTCTTTCTTTTTAACTCAGAGGTACTAGCAAAGGTTAGGTTAGGGAGTGAAGACTTCAATATATTGTCCTAGGCCAGTCAAGGCCTAAGATGCAGTATAGAGAAAAGTGCTTTCGCCATCTTGTTTTTAAAAAGAAAGAATGTTGCAATTTTAAATTGGGTTGGTTCCCCTAGTTCATAAAATCCTACAGGTCATCTTGTAGTTTATGTCCTGTGGGTTTTATGTGTGAGACTGTGCATGGCACGATGGTCAAATTTCGTGAGCCAGAAGTGTTCTTATTTCTGGCCGCATACCAATGGCTTTAAAATATGATTGAAAGTGATTGGACTATTTGCTAATTCTTTCTTTTTAACTCAGAGGTACTAGCAAAGGTTAGGTTAGGGAGTGAAGACTTCAATATATTGTCCTAGGCCAAGTCAAGGCCTAAGATGCAGTATAGAGAAAAGTGCTTTCGCCATCTTGTTTTTAAAAAGAAAGAAAGTTGCAATTTTAAATTGGGTTGGTTCCCCTATTTCATAAAATCCTACAGGTCATCTTGTAGTTTATGTCCTGTGGGTTTTATGTGTGAGACTGTGCATGGCACGATGGTCAAATGTCGTGAGCCAGAAGTGTTCTTATTTCTGGCCGCATACCAATGGCTTTAAAATATGATTGAAAGTGATTGGACTATTTGCTAATTCTTTCTTTTTAACTCAGAGGTACTAGCAAAGGTTAGGTTAGGGAGTGAAGACTTCAATATATTGTCCTAGGCCAAGTCAAGCCTAAGATGCAGTATAGAGAAAAGTGCTTTCGCCATCTTGTTTTTAAAAAGAAAGAATGTTGCAATTTTAAATTGGGTTGGTTCCCCTAGTTCATAAAATCCTACAGGTCATCTTGTAGTTTATGTCCTGTGGGTTTTATGTGTGAGACTGTGCATGGCACGATGGTCAAATTTTGTGAGCCAGAAGTGTTCTTATTTCTGGCCGCATACCAATGGCTTTAAAATATGATTGAAAGTGATTGGACTATTTGCTAATTCTTTCTTTTTAACTCAGAGGTACTAGCAAAGGTTAGGTTAGGGAGTGAAGACTTCAATATATTGTCCTAGGCCAAGTCAAGCCTAAGATGCAGTATAGAGAAAAGTGCTTTCGCCATCTTGTTTTTAAAAAGAAATAATGTTGCAATTTTAAATTGGGTTGGTTCCCCTAGTTCATAAAATCCTACAGGTCATCTTGTAGTTTATGTCCTGTGGGTTTTATGTGTGAGACTGTGCATGGCACGATGGTCAAATTTCGTGAGCCAGAAGTGTTCTTATTTCTGGCCGCATACCAATGGCTTTAAAATATGATTGAAAGTGATTGGACTATTTGCTAATTCTTTCTTTTTAACTCAGAGGTACTAGCAAAGGTTAGGTTAGGGAGTGAAGACTTCAATATATTGTCCTAGGCCAGTCAAGGCCTAAGATGCAGTATAGAGAAAAGTGCTTTCGCCATCTTGTTTTTAAAAAGAAAGAATGTTGCAATTTTAAATTGGGTTGGTTCCCCTAGTTCATAAAATCCTACAGGTCATCTTGTAGTTTATGTCCTGTGGGTTTTATGTGTGAGACTGTGCATGGCACGATGGTCAAATTTCGTGAGCCAGAAGTGTTCTTATTTCTGGCCGCATACCAATGGCTTTAAAATATGATTGAAAGTGATTGGACTATTTGCTAATTCTTTCTTATTAACTCAGAGGTACTAGCAAAGGTTAGGTTTGGGAGTGAAGACTTCAATATATTGTCCTAGGCCAAGTCAAGGCCTAAGATGCAGTATAGAGAAAAGTGCTTTCGCCATCTTGTTTTTAAAAAGAAAGAAAGTTGCAATTTTAAATTGGGTTGGTTCCCCTATTTCATAAAATCCTACAGGTCATCTTGTAGTTTATGTCCTGTGGGTTTTATGTGTGAGACTGTGCATGGCACGATGGTCAAATGTCGTGAGCCAGAAGTGTTCTTATTTCTGGCCGCATACCAATGGCTTTAAAATATGATTGAAAGTGATTGGACTATTTGCTAATTCTTTCTTTTTAACTCAGAGGTACTAGCAAAGGTTAGGTTAGGGAGTGAAGACTTCAATATATTGTCCTAGGCCAAGTCAAGGCCTAAGATGCAGTATAGAAAAAAGTGCTTTCGCCATCTTGTTTTTAAAAAGAAAGAATGTTGCAATTTTAAATTGGGTTGGTTCCCCTAGTTCATAAAATCCTACAGGTCATCTTGTAGTTTATGTCCTGTGGGTTTTATGTGTGAGACTGTGCATGGCACGATGGTCAAATTTCGTGAGCCAGAAGTGTTCTTATTTCTGGCCGCATACCAATGGCTTTAAAATATGATTGAAAGTGATTGGACTATTTGCTAATTCTTTCTTTTTAACTCAGAGGTACTAGCAAAGGTTAGGTTAGGGAGTGAAGACTTCAATATATTGTCCTAGGCCAAGTCAAGGCCTAAGATGCAGTATAGAGAAAAGTGCTTTCGCCATCTTGTTTTTAAAAAGAAAGAATGTTGCAATTTTAAATTGGGTCGGTTCCCCTAGTTCATAAAATCCTACAGGTCATCTTGTAGTTTATGTCCTGTGGGTTTTATGTGTGAGACTGTGCATGGCACGATGGTCAAATTTCGTGAGCCAGAAGTGTTCTTATTTCTGGCCGCATACCAATGGCTTTAAAATATGATTGAAAGTGATTGGACTATTTGCTAATTCTTTCTTTTTAACTCAGAGGTACTAGCAAAGGTTAGGTTAGGGAGTGAAGACTTCAATATATTGTCCTAGGCCAAGTCAAGGCCTAAGATGCAGTATAGAGAAAAGTGCTTTCGCCATCTTGTTTTTAAAAAGAAAGAATGTTGCAATTTTAAATTGGGTTGGTTCCCCTAGTTCATAAAATCCTACAGGTCATCTTGTAGTTTATGTCCTGTGGGTTTTATGTGTGAGACTGTGCATGGCACGATGGTCAAATTTCGTGAGCCAGAAGTGTTCTTATTTCTGGCCACATACCAATGTTGCAATTTTAAATTGGGTTGGTTCCCCTAGTTCATAAAATCCTACAGGTCATCTTGTAGTTTATGTCCTGTGGGTTTTATGTGTGAGACTGTGCATGGCACGATGGTCAAATTTCGTGAGCCAGAAGTGTTCTTATTTCTGGCCGCATACCAATGGCTTTAAAATATGATTGAAAGTGATTGGACTATTTGCTAATTCTTTCTTTTTAACTCAGAGGTACTAGCAAAAGTTAGGTTAGGGAGTGAAGACTTCAATATATTGTCCTAGGCCAAGTCAAGGCCTAAGATGCAGTATAGAGAAAAGTGCTTTCGCCATCTTGTTTTTAAAAAGAAAGAATGTTGCAATTTTAAATTGGGTTGGTTCCCCTAGTTCATAAAATCCTACAGGTCATCTTGTAGTTTATGTCCTGTGGGTTTTATGTGTGAGACTGTGCATGGCACGATGGTCAAATTTCGTGAGCCAGAAGTGTTCTTATTTCTGGCCGCATACCAATGGCTTTAAAATATGATTGAAAGTGATTGGACTATTTGCTAATTCTTTCTTTTTAACTCAGAGGTACTAGCAAAGGTTAGGTTAGGGAGTGAAGACTTCAATATATTGTCCTAGGCCAAGTCAAGGCCTAAGATGCAGTATAGAGAAAAGTGCTTTCGCCATCTTGTTTTTAAAAAGAAAGAATGTTGCAATTTTAAATTGGGTTGGTTCCCCTAGTTCATAAAATCCTACAGGTCATCTTGTAGTTTATGTCCTGTGGGTTTTATGTGTGAGACTGTGCATGGCACGATGGTCAAATTTCGTGAGCCAGAAGTGTTCTTATTTCTGGCCGCATACCAATGGCTTTAAAATATGATTGAAAGTGATTGGACTATTTGCTAATTCTTTCTTTTTAACTCAGAGGTACTAGCAAAGGTTAGGTTAGGGAGTGAAGACTTCAATATATTGTCCTAGGCCAAGTCAAGGCCTAAGATGCAGTATAGAGAAAAGTGCTTTCGCCATCTTGTTTTTAAAAAGAAAGAATGTTGCAATTTTAAATTGGGTTGGTTCCCCTAGTTCATAAAATCCTACAGGTCATCTTGTAGTTTATGTCCTGTGGGTTTTATGTGTGAGACTGTGCATGGCACGATGGTCAAATTTCGTGAGCCAGAAGTGTTCTTATTTCTGGCCGCATACCAATGGCTTTAAAATATGATTGAAAGTGATTGGACTATTTGCTAATTCTTTCTTTTTAACTCAGAGGTACTAGCAAAGGTTAGGTTAGGGAGTGAAGACTTCAATATATTGTCCTAGGCCAAGTCAAGGCCTAAGATGCAGTATAGAGAAAAGTGCTTTCGCCATCTTGTTTTTAAAAAGAAAGAATGTTGCAATTTTAAATTGGGTTGGTTCCCCTAGTTCATAAAATCCTACAGGTCATCTTGTAGTTTATGTCCTGTGGGTTTTATGTGTGAGACTGTGCATGGCACGATGGTCAAATTTCGTGAGCCAGAAGTGTTCTTATTTCTGGCCGCATACCAATGGCTTTAAAATATGATTGAAAGTGATTGGACTATTTGCTAATTCTTTCTTTTTAACTCAGAGGTACTAGCAAAGGTTAGGTTAGGGAGTGAAGACTTCAATATATTGTCCTAGGCCAGTCAAGGCCTAAGATGCAGTATAGAGAAAAGTGCTTTCGCCATCTTGTTTTTAAAAAGAAAGAATGTTGCAATTTTAAATTGGGTTGGTTCCCCTAGTTCATAAAATCCTACAGGTCATCTTGTAGTTTATGTCCTGTGGGTTTTATGTGTGAGACTGTGCATGGCACGATGGTCAAATTTCGTGAGCCAGAAGTGTTCTTATTTCTGGCCGCATACCAATGGCTTTAAAATATGATTGAAAGTGATTGGACTATTTGCTAATTCTTTCTTTTTAACTCAGAGGTACTAGCAAAGGTTAGGTTAGGGAGTGAAGACTTCAATATATTGTCCTAGGCCAAGTCAAGGCCTAAGATGCAGTATAGAGAAAAGTGCTTTCGCCATCTTGTTTTTAAAAAGAAAGAAAGTTGCAATTTTAAATTGGGTTGGTTCCCCTATTTCATAAAATCCTACAGGTCATCTTGTAGTTTATGTCCTGTGGGTTTTATGTGTGAGACTGTGCATGGCACGATGGTCAAATGTCGTGAGCCAGAAGTGTTCTTATTTCTGGCCGCATACCAATGGCTTTAAAATATGATTGAAAGTGATTGGACTATTTGCTAATTCTTTCTTTTTAACTCAGAGGTACTAGCAAAGGTTAGGTTAGGGAGTGAAGACTTCAATATATTGTCCTAGGCCAAGTCAAGCCTAAGATGCAGTATAGAGAAAAGTGCTTTCGCCATCTTGTTTTTAAAAAGAAAGAATGTTGCAATTTTAAATTGGGTTGGTTCCCCTAGTTCATAAAATCCTACAGGTCATCTTGTAGTTTATGTCCTGTGGGTTTTATGTGTGAGACTGTGCATGGCACGATGGTCAAATTTTGTGAGCCAGAAGTGTTCTTATTTCTGGCCGCATACCAATGGCTTTAAAATATGATTGAAAGTGATTGGACTATTTGCTAATTCTTTCTTTTTAACTCAGAGGTACTAGCAAAGGTTAGGTTAGGGAGTGAAGACTTCAATATATTGTCCTAGGCCAAGTCAAGCCTAAGATGCAGTATAGAGAAAAGTGCTTTCGCCATCTTGTTTTTAAAAAGAAATAATGTTGCAATTTTAAATTGGGTTGGTTCCCCTAGTTCATAAAATCCTACAGGTCATCTTGTAGTTTATGTCCTGTGGGTTTTATGTGTGAGACTGTGCATGGCACGATGGTCAAATTTCGTGAGCCAGAAGTGTTCTTATTTCTGGCCGCATACCAATGGCTTTAAAATATGATTGAAAGTGATTGGACTATTTGCTAATTCTTTCTTTTTAACTCAGAGGTACTAGCAAAGGTTAGGTTAGGGAGTGAAGACTTCAATATATTGTCCTAGGCCAAGTCAAGGCCTAAGATGCAGTATAGAGAAAAGTGCTTTCGCCATCTTGTTTTTAAAAAGAAAGAATGTTGCAATTTTAAATTGGGTTGGTTCCCCTAGTTCATAAAATCCTACAGGTCATCTTGTAGTTTATGTCCTGTGGGTTTTATGTGTGAGACTGTGCATGGCACGATGGTCAAATTTCGTGAGCCAGAAGTGTTCTTATTTCTGGCCGCATACCAATGGCTTTAAAATATGATTGAAAGTGATTGGACTATTTGCTAATTCTTTCTTTTTAACTCAGAGGTACTAGCAAAGGTTAGGTTAGGGAGTGAAGACTTCAATATATTGTCCTAGGCCAAGTCAAGGCCTAAGATGCAGTATAGAGAAAAGTGCTTTCGCCATCTTGTTTTTAAAAAGAAAGAATGTTGCAATTTTAAATTGGGTTGGTTCCCCTAGTTCATAAAATCCTACAGGTCATCTTGTAGTTTATGTCCTGTGGGTTTTATGTGTGAGACTGTGCATGGCACGATGGTCAAATTTCGTGAGCCAGAAGTGTTCTTATTTCTGGCCGCATACCAATGGCTTTAAAATATGATTGAAAGTGATTGGACTATTTGCTAATTCTTTCTTTTTAACTCAGAGGTACTAGCAAAGGTTAGGTTAGGGAGTGAAGACTTCAATATATTGTCCTAGGCCAAGTCAAGGCCTAAGATGCAGTATAGAGAAAAGTGCTTTCGCCATCTTGTTTTTAAAAAGAAAGAATGCTGCAATTTTAAATTGGGTTAGTTCCCCTAGTTCATAAAATCCTACAGGTCATCTTGTAGTTTATGTCCTGTGGGTTTTATGTGTGAGACTGTGCATGGCACGATGGTCAAATTTCGTGAGCCAGAAGTGTTCTTATTTCTGGCCGCATACCAATGGCTTTAAAATATGATTGAAAGTGATTGGACTATTTGCTAATTCTTTCTTTTTAACTCAGAGGTACTAGCAAAGGTTAGGTTAGGGAGTGAAGACTTCAATATATTGTCCTAGGCCAAGTCAAGGCCTAAGATGCAGTATAGAGAAAAGTGCTTTCGCCATCTTGTTTTTAAAAAGAAAGAATGATGCAATTTTAAATTGGGTTGGTTCCCCTAGTTCATAAAATCCTACAGGTCATCTTGTAGTTTATGTCCTGTGGGTTTTATGTGTGAGACTGTGCATGGCACGATGGTCAAATTTCGTGAGCCAGAAGTGTTCTTATTTCTGGCCGCATACCAATGGCTTTAAAATATGATTGAAAGTGATTGGACTATTTGCTAATTCTTTCTTTTTAACTCAGAGGTACTAGCAAAGGTTAGGTTAGGGAGTGAAGACTTCAATATATTGTCCTAGGCCAAGTCAAGGCCTAAGATGCAGTATAGAGAAAAGTGCTTTCGCCATCTTGTTTTTAAAAAGAAAGAATGTTGCAATTTTAAATTGGGTTGGTTCCCATAGTTCATAAAATCCTACAGGTCATCTTGTAGTTTATGTCCTGTGGGTTTTATGTGTGAGACTGTGCATGGCACGATGGTCAAATTTCGTGAGCCAGAAGTGTTCTTATTTCTGGCCGCATACCAATGGCTTTAAAATATGATTGAAAGTGATTGGACTATTTGCTAATTCTTTCTTTTTAACTCAGAGGTACTAGCAAAGGTTAGGTTAGGGAGTGAAGACTTCAATATATTGTCCTAGGCCAGTCAAGGCCTAAGATGCAGTATAGAGAAAAGTGCTTTCGCCATCTTGTTTTTAAAAAGAAAGAATGTTGCAATTTTAAATTGGGTTGGTTCCCCTAGTTCATAAAATCCTACAGGTCATCTTGTAGTTTATGTCCTGTGGGTTTTATGTGTGAGACTGTGCATGGCACGATGGTCAAATTTCGTGAGCCAGAAGTGTTCTTATTTCTGGCCGCATACCAATGGCTTTAAAATATGATTGAAAGTGATTGGACTATTTGCTAATTCTTTCTTTTTAACTCAGAGGTACTAGCAAAGGTTAGGTTAGGGAGTGAAGACTTCAATATATTGTCCTAGGCCAAGTCAAGCCTAAGATGCAGTATAGAGAAAAGTGCTTTCGCCATCTTGTTTTTAAAAAGAAAGAATGTTGCAATTTTAAATTGGGTTGGTTCCCCTAGTTCATAAAATCCTACAGGTCATCTTGTAGTTTATGTCCTGTGGGTTTTATGTGTGAGACTGTGCATGGCACGATGGTCAAATTTCGTGAGCCAGAAGTGTTCTTATTTCTGGCCGCATACCAATGGCTTTAAAATATGATTGAAAGTGATTGGACTATTTGCTAATTCTTTCTTTTTAACTCAGAGGTACTAGCAAAGGTTAGGTTAGGGAGTGAAGACTTCAATATATTGTCCTAGGCCAAGTCAAGCCTAAGATGCAGTATAGAGAAAAGTGCTTTCGCCATCTTGTTTTTAAAAAGAAATAATGTTGCAATTTTAAATTGGGTTGGTTCCCCTAGTTCATAAAATCCTACAGGTCATCTTGTAGTTTATGTCCTGTGGGTTTTATGTGTGAGACTGTGCATGGCACGATGGTCAAATTTCGTGAGCCAGAAGTGTTCTTATTTCTGGCCGCATACCAATGGCTTTAAAATATGATTGAAAGTGATTGGACTATTTGCTAATTCTTTCTTTTTAACTCAGAGGTACTAGCAAAGGTTAGGTTAGGGAGTGAAGACTTCAATATATTGTCCTAGGCCAAGTCAAGGCCTAAGATGCAGTATAGAGAAAAGTGCTTTCGCCATCTTGTTTTTAAAAAGAAAGAATGTTGCAATTTTAAATTGGGTTGGTTCCCCTAGTTCATAAAATCCTACAGGTCATCTTGTAGTTTATGTCCTGTGGGTTTTATGTGTGAGACTGTGCATGGCACGATGGTCAAATTTCGTGAGCCAGAAGTGTTCTTATTTCTGGCCGTATACCAATGGCTTTAAAATATGATTGAAAGTGATTGGACTATTTGCTAATTCTTTCTTTTTAACTCAGAGGTACTAGCAAAGGTTAGGTTAGGGAGTGAAGACTTCAATATATTGTCCTAGGCCAAGTCAAGGCCTAAGATGCAGTATAGAGAAAAGTGCTTTCGCCATCTTGTTTTTAAAAAGAAAGAATGTTGCAATTTTAAATTGGGTTGGTTCCCCTAGTTCATAAAATCCTACAGGTCATCTTGTAGTTTATGTCCTGTGGGTTTTATGTGTGAGACTGTGCATGGCACGATGGTCAAATTTCGTGAGCCAGAAGTGTTCTTATTTCTGGCCGCATACCAATGGCTTTAAAATATGATTGAAAGTGATTGGACTATTTGCTAATTCTTTCTTTTTAACTCAGAGGTACTAGCAAAGGTTAGGTTAGGGAGTGAAGACTTCAATATATTGTCCTAGGCCAAGTCAAGGCCTAAGATGCAGTATAGAGAAAAGTGCTTTCGCCATCTTGTTTTTAAAAAGAAAGAATGTTGCAATTTTAAATTGGGTTGGTTCCCCTAGTTCATAAAATCCTACAGGTCATCTTGTAGTTTATGTCCTGTGGGTTTTATGTGTGAGACTGTGCATGGCACGATGGTCAAATTTCGTGAGCCAGAAGTGTTCTTATTTCTGGCCGCATACCAATGGCTTTAAAATATGATTGAAAGTGATTGGACTATTTGCTAATTCTTTCTTTTTAACTCAGAGGTACTAGCAAAGGTTAGGTTAGGGAGTGAAGACTTCAATATATTGTCCTAGGCCAGTCAAGGCCTAAGATGCAGTATAGAGAAAAGTGCTTTCGCCATCTTGTTTTTAAAAAGAAAGAATGTTGCAATTTTAAATTGGGTTGGTTCCCCTAGTTCATAAAATCCTACAGGTCATCTTGTAGTTTATGTCCTGTGGGTTTTATGTGTGAGACTGTGCATGGCACGATGGTCAAATTTCGTGAGCCAGAAGTGTTCTTATTTCTGGCCGCATACCAATGGCTTTAAAATATGATTGAAAGTGATTGGACTATTTGCTAATTCTTTATTTTTAACTCAGAGGTACTAGCAAAGGTTAGGTTAGGGAGTGAAGACTTCAATATATTGTCCTAGGCCAAGTCAAGGCCTAAGATGCAGTATAGAGAAAAGTGCTTTCGCCATCTTGTTTTTAAAAAGAAAGAATGTTGCAATTTTAAATTGGGTTGGTTCCCCTAGTTCATAAAATCCTACAGGTCATCTTGTAGTTTATGTCCTGTGGGTTTTATGTGTGAGACTGTGCATGGCACGATGGTCAAATGTTGTGAGCCAGAAGTGTTCTTATTTCTGGCCGCATACCAATGGCTTTAAAATATGATTGAAAGTGATTGGACTATTTGCTAATTCTTTCTTTTTAACTCAGAGGTACTAGCAAAGGTTAGGTTAGGGAGTGAAGACTTCAATATATTGTCCTAGGCCAAGTCAAGGCCTAAGATGCAGTATAGAGAAAAGTGCTTTCGCCATCTTGTTTTTAAAAAGAAAGAATGTTGCAATTTTAAATTGGGTTGGTTCCCCTAGTTCATAAAATCCTACAGGTCATCTTGTAGTTTATGTCCTGTGGGTTTTATGTGTGAGACTGTGCATGGCACGATGGTCAAATTTCGTGAGCCAGAAGTGTTCTTATTTCTGGCCGCATACCAATGGCTTTAAAATATGATTGAAAGTGATTGGACTATTTGCTAATTCTTTCTTTTTAACTCAGAGGTACTAGCAAAGGTTAGGTTAGGGAGTGAAGACTTCAATATATTGTCCTAGGCCAGTCAAGGCCTAAGATGCAGTATAGAGAAAAGTGCTTTCGCCATCTTGTTTTTAAAAAGAAAGAATGTTGCAATTTTAAATTGGGTCGGTTCCCCTAGTTCATAAAATCCTACAGGTCATCTTGTAGTTTATGTCCTGTGGGTTTTATGTGTGAGACTGTGCATGGCACGATGGTCAAATTTCGTGAGCCAGAAGTGTTCTTATTTCTGGCCGCATACCAATGGCTTTAAAATATGATTGAAAGTGATTGGACTATTTGCTAATTCTTTCTTTTTAACTCAGAGGTACTAGCAAAGGTTAGGTTAGGGAGTGAAGACTTCAATATATTGTCCTAGGCCAAGTCAAGGCCTAAGATGCAGTATAGAGAAAA
The DNA here is from genome assembly GCF_963921795.1 of Nannobrachium achirus. Lineage (NCBI taxonomy): Eukaryota > Metazoa > Chordata > Actinopteri > Myctophiformes > Myctophidae > Nannobrachium > Nannobrachium achirus. Next base: position 74,358 of record NW_027664934.1, read on the forward strand.
GTGCTTTCGCCATCTTGTTTTTAAAAAGAAAGAATGTTGCAATTTTAAATTGGGTTGGTTCCCCTAGTTCATAAAATCCTACAGGTCATCTTGTAGTTTATGTCCTGTGGGTTTTATGTGTGAGACTGTGCATGGCACGATGGTCAAATTTCGTGAGCCAGAAGTGTTCTTATTTCTGGCCGCATACCAATGGCTTTAAAATATGATTGAAAGTGATTGGACTATTTGCTAATTCTTTCTTTTTAACTCAGAGGTACTAGCAAAGGTTAGGTTAGGGAGTGAAGACTTCAATATATTGTCCTAGGCCAGTCAAGGCCTAAGATGCAGTATAGAGAAAAGTGCTTTCGCCATCTTGTTTTTAAAAAGAAAGAATGTTGCAATTTTAAATTGGGTTGGTTCCCCTAGTTCATAAAATCCTACAGGTCATCTTGTAGTTTATGTCCTGTGGGTTTTATGTGTGAGACTGTGCATGGCACGATGGTCAAATTTCGTGAGCCAGAAGTGTTCTTATTTCTGGCCGCATACCAATGGCTTTAAAATATGATTGAAAGTGATTGGACTATTTGCTAATTCTTTCTTTTTAACTCAGAGGTACTAGCAAAGGTTAGGTTAGGGAGTGAAGACTTCAATATATTGTCCTAGGCCAAGTCAAGGCCTAAGATGCAGTATAGAGAAAAGTGCTTTCGCCATCTTGTTTTTAAAAAGAAAGAAAGTTGCAATTTTAAATTGGGTTGGTTCCCCTATTTCATAAAATCCTACAGGTCATCTTGTAGTTTATGTCCTGTGGGTTTTATGTGTGAGACTGTGCATGGCACGATGGTCAAATGTCGTGAGCCAGAAGTGTTCTTATTTCTGGCCGCATACCAATGGCTTTAAAATATGATTGAAAGTGATTGGACTATTTGCTAATTCTTTCTTTTTAACTCAGAGGTACTAGCAAAGGTTAGGTTAGGGAGTGAAGACTTCAATATATTGTCCTAGGCCAAGTCAAGCCTAAGATGCAGTATAGAGAAAAGTGCTTTCGCCATCTTGTTTTTAAAAAGAAAGAATGTTGCAATTTTAAATTGGGTTGGTTCCCCTAGTTCATAAAATCCTACAGGTCATCTTGTAGTTTATGTCCTGTGGGTTTTATGTGTGAGACTGTGCATGGCACGATGGTCAAATTTTGTGAGCCAGAAGTGTTCTTATTTCTGGCCGCATACCAATGGCTTTAAAATATGATTGAAAGTGATTGGACTATTTGATAATTCTTTCTTTTTAACTCAGAGGTACTAGCAAAGGTTAGGTTAGGGAGTGAAGACTTCAATATATTGTCCTAGGCCAAGTCAAGCCTAAGATGCAGTATAGAGAAAAGTGCTTTCGCCATCTTGTTTTTAAAAAGAAATAATGTTGCAATTTTAAATTGGGTTGGTTCCCCTAGTTCATAAAATCCTACAGGTCATCTTGTAGTTTATGTCCTGTGGGTTTTATGTGTGAGACTGTGCATGGCACGATGGTCAAATTTCGTGAGCCAGAAGTGTTCTTATTTCTGGCCGCATACCAATGGCTTTAAAATATGATTGAAAGTGATTGGACTATTTGCTAATTCTTTCTTTTTAACTCAGAGGTACTAGCAAAGGTTAGGTTAGGGAGTGAAGACTTCAATATATTGTCCTAGGCCAAGTCAAGGCCTAAGATGCAGTATAGAGAAAAGTGCTTTCGCCATCTTGTTTTTAAAAAGAAAGAATGTTGCAATTTTAAATTGGGTTGGTTCCCCTAGTTCATAAAATCCTACAGGTCATCTTGTAGTTTATGTCCTGTGGGTTTTATGTGTGAGACTGTGCATGGCACGATGGTCAAATTTCGTGAGCCAGAAGTGTTCTTATTTCTGGCCGCATACCAATGGCTTTAAAATATGATTGAAAGTGATTGGACTATTTGCTAATTCTTTCTTTTTAACTCAGAGGTACTAGCAAAGGTTAGGTTAGGGAGTGAAGACTTCAATATATTGTCCTAGGCCAAGTCAAGGCCTAAGATGCAGTATAGAGAAAAGTGCTTTCGCCATCTTGTTTTTAAAAAGAAAGAATGTTGCAATTTTAAATTGGGTTGGTTCCCCTAGTTCATAAAATCCTACAGGTCATCTTGTAGTTTATGTCCTGTGGGTTTTATGTGTGAGACTGTGCATGGCACGATGGTCAAATTTCGTGAGCCAGAAGTGTTCTTATTTCTGGCCGCATACCAATGGCTTTAAAATATGATTGAAAGTGATTGGACTATTTGCTAATTCTTTCTTTTTAACTCAGAGGTACTAGCAAAGGTTAGGTTAGGGAGTGAAGACTTCAATATATTGTCCTAGGCCAAGTCAAGGCCTAAGATGCAGTATAGAGAAAAGTGCTTTCGCCATCTTGTTTTTAAAAAGAAAGAATGTTGCAATTTTAAATTGGGTTAGTTCCCCTAGTTCATAAAATCCTACAGGTCATCTTGTAGTTTATGTCCTGTGGGTTTTATGTGTGAGACTGTGCATGGCACGATGGTCAAATTTCGTGAGCCAGAAGTGTTCTTATTTCTGGCCGCATACCAATGGCTTTAAAATATGATTGAAAGTGATTGGACTATTTGCTAATTCTTTCTTTTTAACTCAGAGGTACTAGCAAAGGTTAGGTTAGGGAGTGAAGACTTCAATATATTGTCCTAGGCCAAGTCAAGGCCTAAGATGCAGTATAGAGAAAAGTGCTTTCGCCATCTTGTTTTTAAAAAGAAAGAATGTTGCAATTTTAAATTGGGTTGGTTCCCCTAGTTCATAAAATCCTACAGGTCATCTTGTAGTTTATGTCCTGTGCGTTTTATGTGTGAGACTGTGCATGGCACGATGGTCAAATTTCGTGAGCCAGAAGTGTTCTTATTTCTGGCCGCATACCAATGGCTTTAAAATATGATTGAAAGTGATTGGACTATTTGCTAATTCTTTCTTTTTAACTCAGAGGTACTAGCAAAGGTTAGGTTAGGGAGTGAAGACTTCAATATATTGTCCTAGGCCAAGTCAAGGCCTAAGATGCAGTATAGAGAAAAGTGCTTTCGCCATCTTGTTTTTAAAAAGAAAGAATGTTGCAATTTTAAATTGGGTTGGTTCCCCTAGTTCATAAAATCCTACAGGTCATCTTGTAGTTTATGTCCTGTGGGTTTTATGTGTGAGACTGTGCATGGCACGATGGTCAAATGTTGTGAGCCAGAAGTGTTCTTATTTCTGGCCGCATACCAATGGCTTTAAAATATGATTGAAAGTGATTGGACTATTTGCTAATTCTTTCTTTTTAACTCAGAGGTACTAGCAAAGGTTAGGTTAGGGAGTGAAGACTTCAATATATTGTCCTAGGCCAAGTCAAGGCCTAAGATGCAGTATAGAGAAAAGTGCTTTCGCCATCTTGTTTTTAAAAAGAAAGAATGTTGCAATTTTAAATTGGGTTGGTTCCCCTAGTTCATAAAATCCTACAGGTCATCTTGTAGTTTATGTCCTGTGGGTTTTATGTGTGAGACTGTGCATGGCACGATGGTCAAATTTCGTGAGCCAGAAGTGTTCTTATTTCTGGCCGCATACCAATGGCTTTAAAATATGATTGAAAGTGATTGGACTATTTGCTAATTCTTTCTTTTTAACTCAGAGGTACTAGCAAAGGTTAGGTTAGGGAGTGAAGACTTCAATATATTGTCCTAGGCCAGTCAAGGCCTAAGATGCAGTATAGAGAAAAGTGCTTTCGCCATCTTGTTTTTAAAAAGAAAGAATGTTGCAATTTTAAATTGGGTTGGTTCCCCTAGTTCATAAAATCCTACAGGTCATCTTGTAGTTTATGTCCTGTGGGTTTTATGTGTGAGACTGTGCATGGCACGATGGTCAAATTTCGTGAGCCAGAAGTGTTCTTATTTCTGGCCGCATACCAATGGCTTTAAAATATGATTGAAAGTGATTGGACTATTTGCTAATTCTTTCTTTTTAACTCAGAGGTACTAGCAAAGGTTAGGTTAGGGAGTGAAGACTTCAATATATTGTCCTAGGCCAAGTCAAGTCCTAAGATGCAGTATAGAGAAAAGTGCTTTCGCCATCTTGTTTTTAAAAAGAAAGAAAGTTGCAATTTTAAATTGGGTTGGTTCCCCTATTTCATAAAATCCTACAGGTCATCTTGTAGTTTATGTCCTGTGGGTTTTATGTGTGAGACTGTGCATGGCACGATGGTCAAATGTCGTGAGCCAGAAGTGTTCTTATTTCTGGCCGCATACCAATGGCTTTAAAATATGATTGAAAGTGATTGGACTATTTGCTAATTCTTTCTTTTTAACTCAGAGGTACTAGCAAAGGTTAGGTTAGGGAGTGAAGACTTCAATATATTGTCCTAGGCCAAGTCAAGGCCTAAGATGCAGTATAGAAAAAAGTGCTTTCGCCATCTTGTTTTTAAAAAGAAAGAATGTTGCAATTTTAAATTGGGTTGGTTCCCCTAGTTCATAAAATCCTACAGGTCATCTTGTAGTTTATGTCCTGTGGGTTTTATGTGTGAGACTGTGCATGGCACGATGGTCAAATTTCGTGAGCCAGAAGTGTTCTTATTTCTGGCCGCATACCAATGGCTTTAAAATATGATTGAAAGTGATTGGACTATTTGCTAATTCTTTCTTTTTAACTCAGAGGTACTAGCAAAGGTTAGGTTAGGGAGTGAAGACTTCAATATATTGTCCTAGGCCAAGTCAAGGCCTAAGATGCAGTATAGAGAAAAGTGCTTTCGCCATCTTGTTTTTAAAAAGAAAGAATGTTGCAATTTTAAATTGGGTCGGTTCCCCTAGTTCATAAAATCCTACAGGTCATCTTGTAGTTTATGTCCTGTGGGTTTTATGTGTGAGACTGTGCATGGCACGATGGTCAAATTTCGTGAGCCAGAAGTGTTCTTATTTCTGGCCGCATACCAATGGCTTTAAAATATGATTGAAAGTGATTGGACTATTTGCTAATTCTTTCTTTTTAACTCAGAGGTACTAGCAAAGGTTAGGTTAGGGAGTGAAGACTTCAATATATTGTCCTAGGCCAAGTCAAGGCCTAAGATGCAGTATAGAGAAAAGTGCTTTCGCCATCTTGTTTTTAAAAAGAAAGAATGTTGCAATTTTAAATTGGGTTGGTTCCCCTAGTTCATAAAATCCTACAGGTCATCTTGTAGTTTATGTCCTGTGGGTTTTATGTGTGAGACTGTGCATGGCACGATGGTCAAATTTCGTGAGCCAGAAGTGTTCTTATTTCTGGCCACATACCAATGTTGCAATTTTAAATTGGGTTGGTTCCCCTAGTTCATAAAATCCTACAGGTCATCTTGTAGTTTATGTCCTGTGGGTTTTATGTGTGAGACTGTGCATGGCACGATGGTCAAATTTCGTGAGCCAGAAGTGTTCTTATTTCTGGCCGCATACCAATGGCTTTAAAATATGATTGAAAGTGATTGGACTATTTGCTAATTCTTTCTTTTTAACTCAGAGGTACTAGCAAAAGTTAGGTTAGGGAGTGAAGACTTCAATATATTGTCCTAGGCCAAGTCAAGGCCTAAGATGCAGTATAGAGAAAAGTGCTTTCGCCATCTTGTTTTTAAAAAGAAAGAATGTTGCAATTTTAAATTGGCTTGGTTCCCCTAGTTCAAAAAATCCTACAGGTCATCTTGTAGTTTATGTCCTGTGGGTTTTATGTGTGAGACTGTGCATGGCACGATGGTCAAATTTCGTGAGCCAGAAGTGTTCTTATTTCTGGCCGCATACCAATGGCTTTAAAATATGATTGAAAGTGATTGGACTATTTGCTAATTCTTTCTTTTTAACTCAGAGGTACTAGCAAAGGTTAGGTTAGGGAGTGAAGACTTCAATATATTGTCCTAGGCCAAGTCAAGGCCTAAGATGCAGTATAGAGAAAAGTGCTTTCGCCATCTTGTTTTTAAAAAGAAAGAATGTTGCAATTTTAAATTGGGTTGGTTCCCCTAGTTCATAAAATCCTACAGGTCATCTTGTAGTTTATGTCCTGTGGGTTTTATGTGTGAGACTGTGCATGGCACGATGGTCAAATTTCGTGAGCCAGAAGTGTTCTTATTTCTGGCCGCATACCAATGGCTTTAAAATATGATTGAAAGTGATTGGACTATTTGCTAATTCTTTCTTTTTAACTCAGAGGTACTAGCAAAGGTTAGGTTAGGGAGTGAAGACTTCAATATATTGTCCTAGGCCAAGTCAAGGCCTAAGATGCAGTATAGAGAAAAGTGCTTTCGCCATCTTGTTTTTAAAAAGAAAGAATGTTGCAATTTTAAATTGGGTTGGTTCCCCTAGTTCATAAAATCCTACAGGTCATCTTGTAGTTTATGTCCTGTGGGTTTTATGTGTGAGACTGTGCATGGCACGATGGTCAAATTTCGTGAGCCAGAAGTGTTCTTATTTCTGGCCGCATACCAATGGCTTTAAAATATGATTGAAAGTGATTGGACTATTTGCTAATTCTTTCTTTTTAACTCAGAGGTACTAGCAAAGGTTAGGTTAGGGAGTGAAGACTTCAATATATTGTCCTAGGCCAAGTCAAGGCCTAAGATGCAGTATAGAGAAAAGTGCTTTCGCCATCTTGTTTTTAAAAAGAAAGAATGTTGCAATTTTAAATTGGGTTGGTTCCCCTAGTTCATAAAATCCTACAGGTCATCTTGTAGTTTATGTCCTGTGGGTTTTATGTGTGAGACTGTGCATGGCACGATGGTCAAATTTCGTGAGCCAGAAGTGTTCTTATTTCTGGCCGCATACCAATGGCTTTAAAATATGATTGAAAGTGATTGGACTATTTGCTAATTCTTTCTTTTTAACTCAGAGGTACTAGCAAAGGTTAGGTTAGGGAGTGAAGACTTCAATATATTGTCCTAGGCCAGTCAAGGCCTAAGATGCAGTATAGAGAAAAGTGCTTTCGCCATCTTGTTTTTAAAAAGAAAGAATGTTGCAATTTTAAATTGGGTTGGTTCCCCTAGTTCATAAAATCCTACAGGTCATCTTGTAGTTTATGTCCTGTGGGTTTTATGTGTGAGACTGTGCATGGCACGATGGTCAAATTTCGTGAGCCAGAAGTGTTCTTATTTCTGGCTGCATACCAATGGCTTTAAAATATGATTGAAAGTGATTGGACTATTTGCTAATTCTTTCTTTTTAACTCAGAGGTACTAGCAAAGGTTAGGTTAGGGAGTGAAGACTTCAATATATTGTCCTAGGCCAAGTCAAGGCCTAAGATGCAGTATAGAGAAAAGTGCTTTCGCCATCTTGTTTTTAAAAAGAAAGAAAGTTGCAATTTTAAATTGGGTTGGTTCCCCTATTTCATAAAATCCTACAGGTCATCTTGTAGTTTATGTCCTGTGGGTTTTATGTGTGAGACTGTGCATGGCACGATGGTCAAATGTCGTGAGCCAGAAGTGTTCTTATTTCTGGCCGCATACCAATGGCTTTAAAATATGATTGAAAGTGATTGGACTATTTGCTAATTCTTTCTTTTTAACTCAGAGGTACTAGCAAAGGTTAGGTTAGGGAGTGAAGACTTCAATATATTGTCCTAGGCCAAGTCAAGCCTAAGATGCAGTATAGAGAAAAGTGCTTTCGCCATCTTGTTTTTAAAAAGAAAGAATGTTGCAATTTTAAATTGGGTTGGTTCCCCTAGTTCATAAAATCCTACAGGTCATCTTGTAGTTTATGTCCTGTGGGTTTTATGTGTGAGACTGTGCATGGCACGATGGTCAAATTTTGTGAGCCAGAAGTGTTCTTATTTCTGGCCGCATACCAATGGCTTTAAAATATGATTGAAAGTGATTGGACTATTTGCTAATTCTTTCTTTTTAACTCAGAGGTACTAGCAAAGGTTAGGTTAGGGAGTGAAGACTTCAATATATTGTCCTAGGCCAAGTCAAGCCTAAGATGCAGTATAGAGAAAAGTGCTTTCGCCATCTTGTTTTTAAAAAGAAATAATGTTGCAATTTTAAATTGGGTTGGTTCCCCTAGTTCATAAAATCCTACAGGTCATCTTGTAGTTTATGTCCTGTGGGTTTTATGTGTGAGACTGTGCATGGCACGATGGTCAAATTTCGTGAGCCAGAAGTGTTCTTATTTCTGGCCGCATACCAATGGCTTTAAAATATGATTGAAAGTGATTGGACTATTTGCTAATTCTTTCTTTTTAACTCAGAGGTACTAGCAAAGGTTAGGTTAGGGAGTGAAGACTTCAATATATTGTCCTAGGCCAAGTCAAGGCCTAAGATGCAGTATAGAGAAAAGTGCTTTCGCCATCTTGTTTTTAAAAAGAAAGAATGTTGCAATTTTAAATTGGGTTGGTTCCCCTAGTTCATAAAATCCTACAGGTCATCTTGTAGTTTATGTCCTGTGGGTTTTATGTGTGAGACTGTGCATGGCACGATGGTCAAATTTCGTGAGCCAGAAGTGTTCTTATTTCTGGCCGCATACCAATGGCTTTAAAATATGATTGAAAGTGATTGGACTATTTGCTAATTCTTTCTTTTTAACTCAGAGGTACTAGCAAAGGTTAGGTTAGGGAGTGAAGACTTCAATATATTGTCCTAGGCCAGTCAAGGCCTAAGATGCAGTATAGAGAAAAGTGCTTTCGCCATCTTGTTTTTAAAAAGAAAGAATGTTGCAATTTTAAATTGGGTTGGTTCCCCTAGTTCATAAAATCCTACAGGTCATCTTGTAGTTTATGTCCTGTGGGTTTTATGTGTGAGACTGTGCATGGCACGATGGTCAAATTTCGTGAGCCAGAAGTGTTCTTATTTCTGGCCGCATACCAATGGCTTTAAAATATGATTGAAAGTGATTGGACTATTTGCTAATTCTTTCTTTTTAACTCAGAGGTACTAGCAAAGGTTAGGTTAGGGAGTGAAGACTTCAATATATTGTCCTAGGCCAAGTCAAGGCCTAAGATGCAGTATAGAGAAAAGTGCTTTCGCCATCTTGTTTTTAAAAAGAAAGAAAGTTGCAATTTTAAATTGGGTTGGTTCCCCTATTTCATAAAATCCTACAGGTCATCTTGTAGTTTATGTCCTGTGGGTTTTATGTGTGAGACTGTGCATGGCACGATGGTCAAATGTCGTGAGCCAGAAGTGTTCTTATTTCTGGCCGCATACCAATGGCTTTAAAATATGATTGAAAGTGATTGGACTATTTGCTAATTCTTTCTTTTTAACTCAGAGGTACTAGCAAAGGTTAGGTTAGGGAGTGAAGACTTCAATATATTGTCCTAGGCCAAGTCAAGCCTAAGATGCAGTATAGAGAAAAGTGCTTTCGCCATCTTGTTTTTAAAAAGAAAGAATGTTGCAATTTTAAATTGGGTTGGTTCCCCTAGTTCATAAAATCCTACAGGTCATCTTGTAGTTTATGTCCTGTGGGTTTTATGTGTGAGACTGTGCATGGCACGATGGTCAAATTTTGTGAGCCAGAAGTGTTCTTATTTCTGGCCGCATACCAATGGCTTTAAAATATGATTGAAAGTGATTGGACTATTTGCTAATTCTTTCTTTTTAACTCAGAGGTACTAGCAAAGGTTAGGTTAGGGAGTGAAGACTTCAATATATTGTCCTAGGCCAAGTCAAGCCTAAGATGCAGTATAGAGAAAAGTGCTTTCGCCATCTTGTTTTTAAAAAGAAATAATGTTGCAATTTTAAATTGGGTTGGTTCCCCTAGTTCATAAAATCCTACAGGTCATCTTGTAGTTTATGTCCTGTGGGTTTTATGTGTGAGACTGTGCATGGCACGATGGTCAAATTTCGTGAGCCAGAAGTGTTCTTATTTCTGGCCGCATACCAATGGCTTTAAAATATGATTGAAAGTGATTGGACTATTTGCTAATTCTTTCTTTTTAACTCAGAGGTACTAGCAAAGGTTAGGTTAGGGAGTGAAGACTTCAATATATTGTCCTAGGCCAAGTCAAGGCCTAAGATGCAGTATAGAGAAAAGTGCTTTCGCCATCTTGTTTTTAAAAAGAAAGAATGTTGCAATTTTAAATTGGGTTGGTTCCCCTAGTTCATAAAATCCTACAGGTCATCTTGTAGTTTATGTCCTGTGGGTTTTATGTGTGAGACTGTGCATGGCACGATGGTCAAATTTCGTGAGCCAGAAGTGTTCTTATTTCTGGCCGCATACCAATGGCTTTAAAATATGATTGAAAGTGATTGGACTATTTGCTAATTCTTTCTTTTTAACTCAGAGGTACTAGCAAAGGTTAGGTTAGGGAGTGAAGACTTCAATATATTGTCCTAGGCCAAGTCAAGGCCTAAGATGCAGTATAGAGAAAAGTGCTTTCGCCATCTTGTTTTTAAAAAGAAAGAATGTTGCAATTTTAAATTGGGTTGGTTCCCCTAGTTCATAAAATCCTACAGGTCATCTTGTAGTTTATGTCCTGTGGGTTTTATGTGTGAGACTGTGCATGGCACGATGGTCAAATTTCGTGAGCCAGAAGTGTTCTTATTTCTGGCCGCATACCAATGGCTTTAAAATATGATTGAAAGTGATTGGACTATTTGCTAATTCTTTCTTTTTAACTCAGAGGTACTAGCAAAGGTTAGGTTAGGGAGTGAAGACTTCAATATATTGTCCTAGGCCAAGTCAAGGCCTAAGATGCAGTATAGAGAAAAGTGCTTTCGCCATCTTGTTTTTAAAAAGAAAGAATGTTGCAATTTTAAATTGGGTTAGTTCCCCTAGTTCATAAAATCCTACAGGTCATCTTGTAGTTTATGTCCTGTGGGTTTTATGTGTGAGACTGTGCATGGCACGATGGTCAAATTTCGTGAGCCAGAAGTGTTCTTATTTCTGGCCGCATACCAATGGCTTTAAAATATGATTGAAAGTGATTGGACTATTTGCTAATTCTTTCTTTTTAACTCAGAGGTACTAGCAAAGGTTAGGTTAGGGAGTGAAGACTTCAATATATTGTCCTAGGCCAAGTCAAGGCCTAAGATGCAGTATAGAGAAAAGTGCTTTCGCCATCTTGTTTTTAAAAAGAAAGAATGTTGCAATTTTAAATTGGGTTGGTTCCCCTAGTTCATAAAATCCTACAGGTCATCTTGTAGTTTATGTCCTGTGGGTTTTATGTGTGAGACTGTGCATGGCACGATGGTCAAATTTCGTGAGCCAGAAGTGTTCTTATTTCTGGCCGCATACCAATGGCTTTAAAATATGATTGAAAGTGATTGGACTATTTGCTAATTCTTTCTTTTTAACTCAGAGGTACTAGCAAAGGTTAGGTTAGGGAGTGAAGACTTCAATATATTGTCCTAGGCCAAGTCAAGGCCTAAGATGCAGTATAGAGAAAAGTGCTTTCGCCATCTTGTTTTTAAAAAGAAAGAATGTTGCAATTTTAAATTGGGTTGGTTCCCCTAGTTCATAAAATCCTACAGGTCATCTTGTAGTTTATGTCCTGTGGGTTTTATGTGTGAGACTGTGCATGGCACGATGGTCAAATGTTGTGAGCCAGAAGTGTTCTTATTTCTGGCCGCATACCAATGGCTTTAAAATATGATTGAAAGTGATTGGACTATTTGCTAATTCTTTCTTTTTAACTCAGAGGTACTAGCAAAGGTTAGGTTAGGGAGTGAAGACTTCAATATATTGTCCTAGGCCAAGTCAAGGCCTAAGATGCAGTATAGAGAAAAGTGCTTTCGCCATCTTGTTTTTAAAAAGAAAGAATGTTGCAATTTTAAATTGGGTTGGTTCCCCTAGTTCATAAAATCCTACAGGTCATCTTGTAGTTTATGTCCTGTGGGTTTTATGTGTGAGACTGTGCATGGCACGATGGTCAAATTTCGTGAGCCAGAAGTGTTCTTATTTCTGGCCGCATACCAATGGCTTTAAAATATGATTGAAAGTGATTGGACTATTTGCTAATTCTTTCTTTTTAACTCAGAGGTACTAGCAAAGGTTAGGTTAGGGAGTGAAGACTTCAATATATTGTCCTAGGCCAAGTCAAGGCCTAAGATGCAGTATAGAGAAAAGTGCTTTCGCCATCTTGTTTTTAAAAAGAAAGAATGTTGCAATTTTAAATTGGGTTGGTTCCCCTAGTTCATAAAATCCTACAGGTCATCTTGTAGTTTATGTCCTGTGGGTTTTATGTGTGAGACTGTGCATGGCACGATGGTCAAATTTCGTGAGCCAGAAGTGTTCTTATTTCTGGCCGCATACCAATGGCTTTAAAATATGATTGAAAGTGATTGGACTATTTGCTAATTCTTTCTTTTTAACTCAGAGGTACTAGCAAAGGTTAGGTTAGGGAGTGAAGACTTCAATATATTGTCCTAGGCCAAGTCAAGGCCTAAGATGCAGTATAGAGAAAAGTGCTTTCGCCATCTTGTTTTTAAAAAGAAAGAATGTTGCAATTTTAAATTGGGTTAGTTCCCCTAGTTCATAAAATCCTACAGGTCATCTTGTAGTTTATGTCCTGTGGGTTTTATGTGTGAGACTGTGCATGGCACGATGGTCAAATTTCGTGAGCCAGAAGTGTTCTTATTTCTGGCCGCATACCAATGGCTTTAAAATATGATTGAAAGTGATTGGACTATTTGCTAATTCTTTCTTTTTAACTCAGAGGTACTAGCAAAGGTTAGGTTAGGGAGTGAAGACTTCAATATATTGTCCTAGGCCAAGTCAAGGCCTAAGATGCAGTATAGAGAAAAGTGCTTTCGCCATCTTGTTTTTAAAAAGAAAGAATGTTGCAATTTTAAATTGGGTTGGTTCCCCTAGTTCATAAAATCCTACAGGTCATCTTGTAGTTTATGTCCTGTGGGTTTTATGTGTGAGACTGTGCATGGCACGATGGTCAAATTTCGTGAGCCAGAAGTGTTCTTATTTCTGGCCGCATACCAATGGCTTTAAAATATGATTGAAAGTGATTGGACTATTTGCTAATTCTTTCTTTTTAACTCAGAGGTACTAGCAAAGGTTAGGTTAGGGAGTGAAGACTTCAATATATTGTCCTAGGCCAGTCAAGGCCTAAGATGCAGTATAGAGAAAAGTGCTTTCGCCATCTTGTTTTTAAAAAGAAAGAATGTTGCAATTTTAAATTGGGTCGGTTCCCCTAGTTCATAAAATCCTACAGGTCATCTTGTAGTTTATGTCCTGTGGGTTTTATGTGTGAGACTGTGCATGGCACGATGGTCAAATTTCGTGAGCCAGAAGTGTTCTTATTTCTGGCCGCATACCAATGGCTTTAAAATATGATTGAAAGTGATTGGACTATTTGCTAATTCTTTCTTTTTAACTCAGAGGTACTAGCAAAGGTTAGGTTAGGGAGTGAAGACTTCAATATATTGTCCTAGGCCAAGTCAAGGCCTAAGATGCAGTATAGAGAAAAGTGCTTTCGCCATCTTGTTTTTAAAAAGAAAGAATGTTGCAATTTTAAATTGGGTTGGTTCCCCTAGTTCATAAAATCCTACAGGTCATCTTGTAGTTTATGTCCTGTGGGTTTTATGTGTGAGACTGTGCATGGCACGATGGTCAAATTTCGTGAGCCAGAAGTGTTCTTATTTCTGGCCGCATACCAATGGCTTTAAAATATGATTGAAAGTGATTGGACTATTTGCTAATTCTTTCTTTTTAACTCAGAGGTACTAGCAAAGGTTAGGTTAGGGAGTGAAGACTTCAATATATTGTCCTAGGCCAGTCAAGGCCTAAGATGCAGTATAGAGAAAAGTGCTTTCGCCATCTTGTTTTTAAAAAGAAAGAATGTTGCAATTTTAAATTGGGTCGGTTCCCCTAGTTCATAAAATCCTACAGGTCATCTTGTAGTTTATGTCCTGTGGGTTTTATGTGTGAGACTGTGCATGGCACGATGGTCAAATTTCGTGAGCCAGAAGTGTTCTTATTTCTGGCCACATACCAATGTTGCAATTTTAAATTGGGTTGGTTCCCCTAGTTCATAAAATCCTACAGGTCATCTTGTAGTTTATGTCCTGTGGGTTTTATGTGTGAGACTGTGCATGGCACGATGGTCAAATTTCGTGAGCCAGAAGTGTTCTTATTTCTGGCCGCATACCAATGGCTTTAAAATATGATTGAAAGTGATTGGACTATTTGCTAATTCTTTCTTTTTAACTCAGAGGTACTAGCAAAGGTTAGGTTAGGGAGTGAAGACTTCAATATATTGTCCTAGGCCAAGTCAAGGCCTAAGATGCAGTATAGAGAAAAGTGCTTTCGCCATCTTGTTTTTAAAAAGAAAGAATGTTGCAATTTTAAATTGGGTTGGTTCCCCTAGTTCATAAAATCCTACAGGTCATCTTGTAGTTTATGTCCTGTGGGTTTTATGTGTGAGACTGTGCATGGCACGATGGTCAAATTTCGTGAGCCAGAAGTGTTCTTATTTCTGGCCGCATACCAATGGCTTTAAAATATGATTGAAAGTGATTGGACTATTTGCTAATTCTTTCTTTTTAACTCAGAGGTACTAGCAAAGGTTAGGTTAGGGAGTGAAGACTTCAATATATTGTCCTAGGCCAAGTCAAGGCCTAAGATGCAGTATAGAGAAAAGTGCTTTCGCCATCTTGTTTTTAAAAAGAAAGAATGTTGCAATTTTAAATTGGGTTGGTTCCCCTAGTTCATAAAATCCTACAGGTCATCTTGTAGTTTATGTCCTGTGGGTTTTATGTGTGAGACTGTGCATGGCACGATGGTCAAATTTCGTGAGCCAGAAGTGTTCTTATTTCTGGCCGCATACCAATGGCTTTAAAATATGATTGAAAGTGATTGGACTATTTGCTAATTCTTTCTTTTTAACTCAGAGGTACTAGCAAAGGTTAGGTTAGGGAGTGAAGACTTCAATATATTGTCCTAGGCCAGTCAAGGCCTAAGATGCAGTATAGAGAAAAGTGCTTTCGCCATCTTGTTTTTAAAAAGAAAGAATGTTGCAATTTTAAATTGGGTTGGTTCCCCTAGTTCATAAAATCCTACAGGTCATCTTGTAGTTTATGTCCTGTGGGTTTTATGTGTGAGACTGTGCATGGCACGATGGTCAAATTTCGTGAGCCAGAAGTGTTCTTATTTCTGGCCGCATACCAATGGCTTTAAAATATGATTGAAAGTGATTGGACTATTTGCTAATTCTTTCTTTTTAACTCAGAGGTACTAGCAAAGGTTAGGTTAGGGAGTGAAGACTTCAATATATTGTCCTAGGCCAAGTCAAGGCCTAAGATGCAGTATAGAGAAAAGTGCTTTCGCCATCTTGTTTTTAAAAAGAAAGAAAGTTGCAATTTTAAATTGGGTTGGTTCCCCTATTTCATAAAATCCTACAGGTCATCTTGTAGTTTATGTCCTGTGGGTTTTATGTGTGAGACTGTGCATGGCACGATGGTCAAATGTCGTGAGCCAGAAGTGTTCTTATTTCTGGCCGCATACCAATGGCTTTAAAATATGATTGAAAGTGATTGGACTATTTGCTAATTCTTTCTTTTTAACTCAGAGGTACTAGCAAAGGTTAGGTTAGGGAGTGAAGACTTCAATATATTGTCCTAGGCCAAGTCAAGGCCTAAGATGCAGTATAGAAAAAAGTGCTTTCGCCATCTTGTTTTTAAAAAGAAAGAATGTTGCAATTTTAAATTGGGTTGGTTCCCCTAGTTCATAAAATCCTACAGGTCATCTTGTAGTTTATGTCCTGTGGGTTTTATGTGTGAGACTGTGCATGGCACGATGGTCAAATTTCGTGAGCCAGAAGTGTTCTTATTTCTGGCCGCATACCAATGGCTTTAAAATATGATTGAAAGTGATTGGACTATTTGCTAATTCTTTCTTTTTAACTCAGAGGTACTAGCAAAGGTTAGGTTAGGGAGTGAAGACTTCAATATATTGTCCTAGGCCAAGTCAAGGCCTAAGATGCAGTATAGAGAAAAGTGCTTTCGCCATCTTGTTTTTAAAAAGAAAGAATGTTGCAATTTTAAATTGGGTCGGTTCCCCTAGTTCATAAAATCCTACAGGTCATCTTGTAGTTTATGTCCTGTGGGTTTTATGTGTGAGACTGTGCATGGCACGATGGTCAAATTTCGTGAGCCAGAAGTGTTCTTATTTCTGGCCGCATACCAATGGCTTTAAAATATGATTGAAAGTGATTGGACTATTTGCTAATTCTTTCTTTTTAACTCAGAGGTACTAGCAAAGGTTAGGTTAGGGAGTGAAGACTTCAATATATTGTCCTAGGCCAAGTCAAGGCCTAAGATGCAGTATAGAGAAAAGTGCTTTCGCCATCTTGTTTTTAAAAAGAAAGAATGTTGCAATTTTAAATTGGGTTGGTTCCCCTAGTTCATAAAATCCTACAGGTCATCTTGTAGTTTATGTCCTGTGGGTTTTATGTGTGAGACTGTGCATGGCACGATGGTCAAATTTCGTGAGCCAGAAGTGTTCTTATTTCTGGCCACATACCAATGTTGCAATTTTAAATTGGGTTGGTTCCCCTAGTTCATAAAATCCTACAGGTCATCTTGTAGTTTATGTCCTGTGGGTTTTATGTGTGAGACTGTGCATGGCACGATGGTCAAATTTCGTGAGCCAGAAGTGTTCTTATTTCTGGCCGCATACCAATGGCTTTAAAATATGATTGAAAGTGATTGGACTATTTGCTAATTCTTTCTTTTTAACTCAGAGGTACTAGCAAAAGTTAGGTTAGGGAGTGAAGACTTCAATATATTGTCCTAGGCCAAGTCAAGGCCTAAGATGCAGTATAGAGAAAAGTGCTTTCGCCATCTTGTTTTTAAAAAGAAAGAATGTTGCAATTTTAAATTGGGTTGGTTCCCCTAGTTCATAAAATCCTACAGGTCATCTTGTAGTTTATGTCCTGTGGGTTTTATGTGTGAGACTGTGCATGGCACGATGGTCAAATTTCGTGAGCCAGAAGTGTTCTTATTTCTGGCCGCATACCAATGGCTTTAAAATATGATTGAAAGTGATTGGACTATTTGCTAATTCTTTCTTTTTAACTCAGAGGTACTAGCAAAGGTTAGGTTAGGGAGTGAAGACTTCAATATATTGTCCTAGGCCAAGTCAAGGCCTAAGATGCAGTATAGAGAAAAGTGCTTTCGCCATCTTGTTTTTAAAAAGAAAGAATGTTGCAATTTTAAATTGGGTTGGTTCCCCTAGTTCATAAAATCCTACAGGTCATCTTGTAGTTTATGTCCTGTGGGTTTTATGTGTGAGACTGTGCATGGCACGATGGTCAAATTTCGTGAGCCAGAAGTGTTCTTATTTCTGGCCGCATACCAATGGCTTTAAAATATGATTGAAAGTGATTGGACTATTTGCTAATTCTTTCTTTTTAACTCAGAGGTACTAGCAAAGGTTAGGTTAGGGAGTGAAGACTTCAATATATTGTCCTAGGCCAAGTCAAGGCCTAAGATGCAGTATAGAGAAAAGTGCTTTCGCCATCTTGTTTTTAAAAAGAAAGAATGTTGCAATTTTAAATTGGGTTGGTTCCCCTAGTTCATAAAATCCTACAGGTCATCTTGTAGTTTATGTCCTGTGGGTTTTATGTGTGAGACTGTGCATGGCACGATGGTCAAATTTCGTGAGCCAGAAGTGTTCTTATTTCTGGCCGCATACCAATGGCTTTAAAATATGATTGAAAGTGATTGGACTATTTGCTAATTCTTTCTTTTTAACTCAGAGGTACTAGCAAAGGTTAGGTTAGGGAGTGAAGACTTCAATATATTGTCCTAGGCCAAGTCAAGGCCTAAGATGCAGTATAGAGAAAAGTGCTTTCGCCATCTTGTTTTTAAAAAGAAAGAATGTTGCAATTTTAAATTGGGTTGGTTCCCCTAGTTCATAAAATCCTACAGGTCATCTTGTAGTTTATGTCCTGTGGGTTTTATGTGTGAGACTGTGCATGGCACGATGGTCAAATTTCGTGAGCCAGAAGTGTTCTTATTTCTGGCCGCATACCAATGGCTTTAAAATATGATTGAAAGTGATTGGACTATTTGCTAATTCTTTCTTTTTAACTCAGAGGTACTAGCAAAGGTTAGGTTAGGGAGTGAAGACTTCAATATATTGTCCTAGGCCAGTCAAGGCCTAAGATGCAGTATAGAGAAAAGTGCTTTCGCCATCTTGTTTTTAAAAAGAAAGAATGTTGCAATTTTAAATTGGGTTGGTTCCCCTAGTTCATAAAATCCTACAGGTCATCTTGTAGTTTATGTCCTGTGGGTTTTATGTGTGAGACTGTGCATGGCACGATGGTCAAATTTCGTGAGCCAGAAGTGTTCTTATTTCTGGCCGCATACCAATGGCTTTAAAATATGATTGAAAGTGATTGGACTATTTGCTAATTCTTTCTTTTTAACTCAGAGGTACTAGCAAAGGTTAGGTTAGGGAGTGAAGACTTCAATATATTGTCCTAGGCCAAGTCAAGGCCTAAGATGCAGTATAGAGAAAAGTGCTTTCGCCATCTTGTTTTTAAAAAGAAAGAAAGTTGCAATTTTAAATTGGGTTGGTTCCCCTATTTCATAAAATCCTACAGGTCATCTTGTAGTTTATGTCCTGTGGGTTTTATGTGTGAGACTGTGCATGGCACGATGGTCAAATGTCGTGAGCCAGAAGTGTTCTTATTTCTGGCCGCATACCAATGGCTTTAAAATATGATTGAAAGTGATTGGACTATTTGCTAATTCTTTCTTTTTAACTCAGAGGTACTAGCAAAGGTTAGGTTAGGGAGTGAAGACTTCAATATATTGTCCTAGGCCAAGTCAAGCCTAAGATGCAGTATAGAGAAAAGTGCTTTCGCCATCTTGTTTTTAAAAAGAAAGAATGTTGCAATTTTAAATTGGGTTGGTTCCCCTAGTTCATAAAATCCTACAGGTCATCTTGTAGTTTATGTCCTGTGGGTTTTATGTGTGAGACTGTGCATGGCACGATGGTCAAATTTTGTGAGCCAGAAGTGTTCTTATTTCTGGCCGCATACCAATGGCTTTAAAATATGATTGAAAGTGATTGGACTATTTGCTAATTCTTTCTTTTTAACTCAGAGGTACTAGCAAAGGTTAGGTTAGGGAGTGAAGACTTCAATATATTGTCCTAGGCCAAGTCAAGCCTAAGATGCAGTATAGAGAAAAGTGCTTTCGCCATCTTGTTTTTAAAAAGAAATAATGTTGCAATTTTAAATTGGGTTGGTTCCCCTAGTTCATAAAATCCTACAGGTCATCTTGTAGTTTATGTCCTGTGGGTTTTATGTGTGAGACTGTGCATGGCACGATGGTCAAATTTCGTGAGCCAGAAGTGTTCTTATTTCTGGCCGCATACCAATGGCTTTAAAATATGATTGAAAGTGATTGGACTATTTGCTAATTCTTTCTTTTTAACTCAGAGGTACTAGCAAAGGTTAGGTTAGGGAGTGAAGACTTCAATATATGGTCCTAGGCCAGTCAAGGCCTAAGATGCAGTATAGAGAAAAGTGCTTTCGCCATCTTGTTTTTAAAAAGAAAGAATGTTGCAATTTTAAATTGGGTTGGTTCCCCTAGTTCATAAAATCCTACAGGTCATCTTGTAGTTTATGTCCTGTGGGTTTTATGTGTGAGACTGTGCATGGCACGATGGTCAAATTTCGTGAGCCAGAAGTGTTCTTATTTCTGGCCGCATACCAATGGCTTTAAAATATGATTGAAAGTGATTGGACTATTTGCTAATTCTTTCTTTTTAACTCAGAGGTACTAGCAAAGGTTAGGTTAGGGAGTGAAGACTTCAATATATTGTCCTAGGCCAAGTCAAGGCCTAAGATGCAGTATAGAGAAAAGTGCTTTCGCCATCTTGTTTTTAAAAAGAAAGAAAGTTGCAATTTTAAATTGGGTTGGTTCCCCTATTTCATAAAATCCTACAGGTCATCTTGTAGTTTATGTCCTGTGGGTTTTATGTGTGAGACTGTGCATGGCACGATGGTCAAATGTCGTGAGCCAGAAGTGTTCTTATTTCTGGCCGCATACCAATGGCTTTAAAATATGATTGAAAGTGATTGGACTATTTGCTAATTCTTTCTTTTTAACTCAGAGGTACTAGCAAAGGTTAGGTTAGGGAGTGAAGACTTCAATATATTGTCCTAGGCCAAGTCAAGGCCTAAGATGCAGTATAGAAAAAAGTGCTTTCGCCATCTTGTTTTTAAAAAGAAAGAATGTTGCAATTTTAAATTGGGTTGGTTCCCCTAGTTCATAAAATCCTACAGGTCATCTTGTAGTTTATGTCCTGTGGGTTTTATGTGTGAGACTGTGCATGGCACGATGGTCAAATTTCGTGAGCCAGAAGTGTTCTTATTTCTGGCCGCATACCAATGGCTTTAAAATATGATTGAAAGTGATTGGACTATTTGCTAATTCTTTCTTTTTAACTCAGAGGTACTAGCAAAGGTTAGGTTAGGGAGTGAAGACTTCAATATATTGTCCTAGGCCAAGTCAAGGCCTAAGATGCAGTATAGAGAAAAGTGCTTTCGCCATCTTGTTTTTAAAAAGAAAGAATGTTGCAATTTTAAATTGGGTCGGTTCCCCTAGTTCATAAAATCCTACAGGTCATCTTGTAGTTTATGTCCTGTGGGTTTTATGTGTGAGACTGTGCATGGCACGATGGTCAAATTTCGTGAGCCAGAAGTGTTCTTATTTCTGGCCGCATACCAATGGCTTTAAAATATGATTGAAAGTGATTGGACTATTTGCTAATTCTTTCTTTTTAACTCAGAGGTACTAGCAAAGGTTAGGTTAGGGAGTGAAGACTTCAATATATTGTCCTAGGCCAGTCAAGGCCTAAGATGCAGTATAGAGAAAAGTGCTTTCGCCATCTTGTTTTTAAAAAGAAAGAATGTTGCAATTTTAAATTGGGTCGGTTCCCCTAGTTCATAAAATCCTACAGGTCATCTTGTAGTTTATGTCCTGTGGGTTTTATGTGTGAGACTGTGCATGGCACGATGGTCAAATTTCGTGAGCCAGAAGTGTTCTTATTTCTGGCCACATACCAATGTTGCAATTTTAAATTGGGTTGGTTCCCCTAGTTCATAAAATCCTACAGGTCATCTTGTAGTTTATGTCCTGTGGGTTTTATGTGTGAGACTGTGCATGGCACGATGGTCAAATTTCGTGAGCCAGAAGTGTTCTTATTTCTGGCCGCATACCAATGGCTTTAAAATATGATTGAAAGTGATTGGACTATTTGCTAATTCTTTCTTTTTAACTCAGAGGTACTAGCAAAGGTTAGGTTAGGGAGTGAAGACTTCAATATATTGTCCTAGGCCAGTCAAGGCCTAAGATGCAGTATAGAGAAAAGTGCTTTCGCCATCTTGTTTTTAAAAAGAAAGAATGTTGCAATTTTAAATTGGGTTGGTTCCCCTAGTTCATAAAATCCTACAGGTCATCTTGTAGTTTATGTCCTGTGGGTTTTATGTGTGAGACTGTGCATGGCACGATGGTCAAATTTCGTGAGCCAGAAGTGTTCTTATTTCTGGCCGCATACCAATGGCTTTAAAATATGATTGAAAGTGATTGGACTATTTGCTAATTCTTTCTTTTTAACTCAGAGGTACTAGCAAAGGTTAGGTTAGGGAGTGAAGACTTCAATATATTGTCCTAGGCCAGTCAAGGCCTAAGATGCAGTATAGAGAAAAGTACTTTCGCCATCTTGTTTTTAAAAAGAAAGAATGTTGCAATTTTAAATTGGGTTGGTTCCCCTAGTTCATAAAATCCTACAGGTCATCTTGTAGTTTATGTCCTGTGGGTTTTATGTGTGAGACTGTGCATGGCACGATGGTCAAATTTCGTGAGCCAGAAGTGTTCTTATTTCTGGCCGCATACCAATGGCTTTAAAATATGATTGAAAGTGATTGGACTATTTGCTAATTCTTTCTTTTTAACTCAGAGGTACTAGCAAAGGTTAGGTTAGGGAGTGAAGACTTCAATATATTGTCCTAGGCCAAGTCAAGGCCTAAGATGCAGTATAGAGAAAAGTGCTTTCGCCATCTTGTTTTTAAAAAGAAAGAAAGTTGCAATTTTAAATTGGGTTGGTTCCCCTATTTCATAAAATCCTACAGGTCATCTTGTAGTTTATGTCCTGTGGGTTTTATGTGTGAGACTGTGCATGGCACGATGGTCAAATGTCGTGAGCCAGAAGTGTTCTTATTTCTGGCCGCATACCAATGGCTTTAAAATATGATTGAAAGTGATTGGACTATTTGCTAATTCTTTCTTTTTAACTCAGAGGTACTAGCAAAGGTTAGGTTAGGGAGTGAAGACTTCAATATATTGTCCTAGGCCAAGTCAAGGCCTAAGATGCAGTATAGAAAAAAGTGCTTTCGCCATCTTGTTTTTAAAAAGAAAGAATGTTGCAATTTTAAATTGGGTTGGTTCCCCTAGTTCATAAAATCCTACAGGTCATCTTGTAGTTTATGTCCTGTGGGTTTTATGTGTGAGACTGTGCATGGCACGATGGTCAAATTTCGTGAGCCAGAAGTGTTCTTATTTCTGGCCGCATACCAATGGCTTTAAAATATGATTGAAAGTGATTGGACTATTTGCTAATTCTTTCTTTTTAACTCAGAGGTACTAGCAAAGGTTAGGTTAGGGAGTGAAGACTTCAATATATTGTCCTAGGCCAAGTCAAGGCCTAAGATGCAGTATAGAGAAAAGTGCTTTCGCCATCTTGTTTTTAAAAAGAAAGAATGTTGCAATTTTAAATTGGGTCGGTTCCCCTAGTTCATAAAATCCTACAGGTCATCTTGTAGTTTATGTCCTGTGGGTTTTATGTGTGAGACTGTGCATGGCACGATGGTCAAATTTCGTGAGCCAGAAGTGTTCTTATTTCTGGCCGCATACCAATGGCTTTAAAATATGATTGAAAGTGATTGGACTATTTGCTAATTCTTTCTTTTTAACTCAGAGGTACTAGCAAAGGTTAGGTTAGGGAGTGAAGACTTCAATATATTGTCCTAGGCCAAGTCAAGGCCTAAGATGCAGTATAGAGAAAAGTGCTTTCGCCATCTTGTTTTTAAAAAGAAAGAATGTTGCAATTTTAAATTGGGTTGGTTCCCCTAGTTCATAAAATCCTACAGGTCATCTTGTAGTTTATGTCCTGTGGGTTTTATGTGTGAGACTGTGCATGGCACGATGGTCAAATTTCGTGAGCCAGAAGTGTTCTTATTTCTGGCCACATACCAATGTTGCAATTTTAAATTGGGTTGGTTCCCCTAGTTCATAAAATCCTACAGGTCATCTTGTAGTTTATGTCCTGTGGGTTTTATGTGTGAGACTGTGCATGGCACGATGGTCAAATTTCGTGAGCCAGAAGTGTTCTTATTTCTGGCCGCATACCAATGGCTTTAAAATATGATTGAAAGTGATTGGACTATTTGCTAATTCTTTCTTTTTAACTCAGAGGTACTAGCAAAAGTTAGGTTAGGGAGTGAAGACTTCAATATATTGTCCTAGGCCAAGTCAAGGCCTAAGATGCAGTATAGAGAAAAGTGCTTTCGCCATCTTGTTTTTAAAAAGAAAGAATGTTGCAATTTTAAATTGGGT
The DNA here is from genome assembly GCF_963921795.1 of Nannobrachium achirus. Taxonomy (NCBI): domain Eukaryota; kingdom Metazoa; phylum Chordata; class Actinopteri; order Myctophiformes; family Myctophidae; genus Nannobrachium; species Nannobrachium achirus. The sequence continues at coordinate 97,886 of NW_027664934.1, forward strand.
TGGTTCCCCTAGTTCATAAAATCCTACAGTTCATCTTGTAGTTTATGTCCTGTGGGTTTTATGTGTGAGACTGTGCATGGCACGATGGTCAAATTTCGTGAGCCAGAAGTGTTCTTATTTCTGGCCGCATACCAATGGCTTTAAAATATGATTGAAAGTGATTGGACTATTTGCTAATTCTTTCTTTTTAACTCAGAGGTACTAGCAAAGGTTAGGTTAGGGAGTGAAGACTTCAATATATTGTCCTAGGCCAAGTCAAGGCCTAAGATGCAGTATAGAGAAAAGTGCTTTCGCCATCTTGTTTTTAAAAAGAAAGAATGTTGCAATTTTAAATTGGGTTGGTTCCCCTAGTTCATAAAATCCTACAGGTCATCTTGTAGTTTATGTCCTGTGGGTTTTATGTGTGAGACTGTGCATGGCACGATGGTCAAATTTCGTGAGCCAGAAGTGTTCTTATTTCTGGCCGCATACCAATGGCTTTAAAATATGATTGAAAGTGATTGGACTATTTGCTAATTCTTTCTTTTTAACTCAGAGGTACTAGCAAAGGTTAGGTTAGGGAGTGAAGACTTCAATATATTGTCCTAGGCCAAGTCAAGGCCTAAGATGCAGTATAGAGAAAAGTGCTTTCGCCATCTTGTTTTTAAAAAGAAAGAATGTTGCAATTTTAAATTGGGTTGGTTCCCCTAGTTCATAAAATCCTACAGGTCATCTTGTAGTTTATGTCCTGTGGGTTTTATGTGTGAGACTGTGCATGGCACGATGGTCAAATTTCGTGAGCCAGAAGTGTTCTTATTTCTGGCCGCATACCAATGGCTTTAAAATATGATTGAAAGTGATTGGACTATTTGCTAATTCTTTCTTTTTAACTCAGAGGTACTAGCAAAGGTTAGGTTAGGGAGTGAAGACTTCAATATATTGTCCTAGGCCAGTCAAGGCCTAAGATGCAGTATAGAGAAAAGTGCTTTCGCCATCTTGTTTTTAAAAAGAAAGAATGTTGCAATTTTAAATTGGGTTGGTTCCCCTAGTTCATAAAATCCTACAGGTCATCTTGTAGTTTATGTCCTGTGGGTTTTATGTGTGAGACTGTGCATGGCACGATGGTCAAATTTCGTGAGCCAGAAGTGTTCTTATTTCTGGCCGCATACCAATGGCTTTAAAATATGATTGAAAGTGATTGGACTATTTGCTAATTCTTTCTTTTTAACTCAGAGGTACTAGCAAAGGTTAGGTTAGGGAGTGAAGACTTCAATATATTGTCCTAGGCCAAGTCAAGGCCTAAGATGCAGTATAGAGAAAAGTGCTTTCGCCATCTTGTTTTTAAAAAGAAAGAAAGTTGCAATTTTAAATTGGGTTGGTTCCCCTATTTCATAAAATCCTACAGGTCATCTTGTAGTTTATGTCCTGTGGGTTTTATGTGTGAGACTGTGCATGGCACGATGGTCAAATGTCGTGAGCCAGAAGTGTTCTTATTTCTGGCCGCATACCAATGGCTTTAAAATATGATTGAAAGTGATTGGACTATTTGCTAATTCTTTCTTTTTAACTCAGAGGTACTAGCAAAGGTTAGGTTAGGGAGTGAAGACTTCAATATATTGTCCTAGGCCAAGTCAAGCCTAAGATGCAGTATAGAGAAAAGTGCTTTCGCCATCTTGTTTTTAAAAAGAAAGAATGTTGCAATTTTAAATTGGGTTGGTTCCCCTAGTTCATAAAATCCTACAGGTCATCTTGTAGTTTATGTCCTGTGGGTTTTATGTGTGAGACTGTGCATGGCACGATGGTCAAATTTTGTGAGCCAGAAGTGTTCTTATTTCTGGCCGCATACCAATGGCTTTAAAATATGATTGAAAGTGATTGGACTATTTGCTAATTCTTTCTTTTTAACTCAGAGGTACTAGCAAAGGTTAGGTTAGGGAGTGAAGACTTCAATATATTGTCCTAGGCCAAGTCAAGCCTAAGATGCAGTATAGAGAAAAGTGCTTTCGCCATCTTGTTTTTAAAAAGAAATAATGTTGCAATTTTAAATTGGGTTGGTTCCCCTAGTTCATAAAATCCTACAGGTCATCTTGTAGTTTATGTCCTGTGGGTTTTATGTGTGAGACTGTGCATGGCACGATGGTCAAATTTCGTGAGCCAGAAGTGTTCTTATTTCTGGCCGCATACCAATGGCTTTAAAATATGATTGAAAGTGATTGGACTATTTGCTAATTCTTTCTTTTTAACTCAGAGGTACTAGCAAAGGTTAGGTTAGGGAGTGAAGACTTCAATATATTGTCCTAGGCCAGTCAAGGCCTAAGATGCAGTATAGAGAAAAGTGCTTTCGCCATCTTGTTTTTAAAAAGAAAGAATGTTGCAATTTTAAATTGGGTTGGTTCCCCTAGTTCATAAAATCCTACAGGTCATCTTGTAGTTTATGTCCTGTGGGTTTTATGTGTGAGACTGTGCATGGCACGATGGTCAAATTTCGTGAGCCAGAAGTGTTCTTATTTCTGGCCGCATACCAATGGCTTTAAAATATGATTGAAAGTGATTGGACTATTTGCTAATTCTTTCTTTTTAACTCAGAGGTACTAGCAAAGGTTAGGTTAGGGAGTGAAGACTTCAATATATTGTCCTAGGCCAAGTCAAGGCCTAAGATGCAGTATAGAGAAAAGTGCTTTCGCCATCTTGTTTTTAAAAAGAAAGAAAGTTGCAATTTTAAATTGGGTTGGTTCCCCTATTTCATAAAATCCTACAGGTCATCTTGTAGTTTATGTCCTGTGGGTTTTATGTGTGAGACTGTGCATGGCACGATGGTCAAATGTCGTGAGCCAGAAGTGTTCTTATTTCTGGCCGCATACCAATGGCTTTAAAATATGATTGAAAGTGATTGGACTATTTGCTAATTCTTTCTTTTTAACTCAGAGGTACTAGCAAAGGTTAGGTTAGGGAGTGAAGACTTCAATATATTGTCCTAGGCCAAGTCAAGGCCTAAGATGCAGTATAGAAAAAAGTGCTTTCGCCATCTTGTTTTTAAAAAGAAAGAATGTTGCAATTTTAAATTGGGTTGGTTCCCCTAGTTCATAAAATCCTACAGGTCATCTTGTAGTTTATGTCCTGTGGGTTTTATGTGTGAGACTGTGCATGGCACGATGGTCAAATTTCGTGAGCCAGAAGTGTTCTTATTTCTGGCCGCATACCAATGGCTTTAAAATATGATTGAAAGTGATTGGACTATTTGCTAATTCTTTCTTTTTAACTCAGAGGTACTAGCAAAGGTTAGGTTAGGGAGTGAAGACTTCAATATATTGTCCTAGGCCAAGTCAAGGCCTAAGATGCAGTATAGAGAAAAGTGCTTTCGCCATCTTGTTTTTAAAAAGAAAGAATGTTGCAATTTTAAATTGGGTCGGTTCCCCTAGTTCATAAAATCCTACAGGTCATCTTGTAGTTTATGTCCTGTGGGTTTTATGTGTGAGACTGTGCATGGCACGATGGTCAAATTTCGTGAGCCAGAAGTGTTCTTATTTCTGGCCGCATACCAATGGCTTTAAAATATGATTGAAAGTGATTGGACTATTTGCTAATTCTTTCTTTTTAACTCAGAGGTACTAGCAAAGGTTAGGTTAGGGAGTGAAGACTTCAATATATTGTCCTAGGCCAAGTCAAGGCCTAAGATGCAGTATAGAGAAAAGTGCTTTCGCCATCTTGTTTTTAAAAAGAAAGAATGTTGCAATTTTAAATTGGGTTGGTTCCCCTAGTTCATAAAATCCTACAGGTCATCTTGTAGTTTATGTCCTGTGGGTTTTATGTGTGAGACTGTGCATGGCACGATGGTCAAATTTCGTGAGCCAGAAGTGTTCTTATTTCTGGCCACATACCAATGTTGCAATTTTAAATTGGGTTGGTTCCCCTAGTTCATAAAATCCTACAGGTCATCTTGTAGTTTATGTCCTGTGGGTTTTATGTGTGAGACTGTGCATGGCACGATGGTCAAATTTCGTGAGCCAGAAGTGTTCTTATTTCTGGCCGCATACCAATGGCTTTAAAATATGATTGAAAGTGATTGGACTATTTGCTAATTCTTTCTTTTTAACTCAGAGGTACTAGCAAAAGTTAGGTTAGGGAGTGAAGACTTCAATATATTGTCCTAGGCCAAGTCAAGGCCTAAGATGCAGTATAGAGAAAAGTGCTTTCGCCATCTTGTTTTTAAAAAGAAAGAATGTTGCAATTTTAAATTGGGTTGGTTCCCCTAGTTCATAAAATCCTACAGGTCATCTTGTAGTTTATGTCCTGTGGGTTTTATGTGTGAGACTGTGCATGGCACGATGGTCAAATTTCGTGAGCCAGAAGTGTTCTTATTTCTGGCCGCATACCAATGGCTTTAAAATATGATTGAAAGTGATTGGACTATTTGCTAATTCTTTCTTTTTAACTCAGAGGTACTAGCAAAGGTTAGGTTAGGGAGTGAAGACTTCAATATATTGTCCTAGGCCAAGTCAAGGCCTAAGATGCAGTATAGAGAAAAGTGCTTTCGCCATCTTGTTTTTAAAAAGAAAGAATGTTGCAATTTTAAATTGGGTTGGTTCCCCTAGTTCATAAAATCCTACAGGTCATCTTGTAGTTTATGTCCTGTGGGTTTTATGTGTGAGACTGTGCATGGCACGATGGTCAAATTTCGTGAGCCAGAAGTGTTCTTATTTCTGGCCGCATACCAATGGCTTTAAAATATGATTGAAAGTGATTGGACTATTTGCTAATTCTTTCTTTTTAACTCAGAGGTACTAGCAAAGGTTAGGTTAGGGAGTGAAGACTTCAATATATTGTCCTAGGCCAAGTCAAGGCCTAAGATGCAGTATAGAGAAAAGTGCTTTCGCCATCTTGTTTTTAAAAAGAAAGAATGTTGCAATTTTAAATTGGGTTGGTTCCCCTAGTTCATAAAATCCTACAGGTCATCTTGTAGTTTATGTCCTGTGGGTTTTATGTGTGAGACTGTGCATGGCACGATGGTCAAATTTCGTGAGCCAGAAGTGTTCTTATTTCTGGCCGCATACCAATGGCTTTAAAATATGATTGAAAGTGATTGGACTATTTGCTAATTCTTTCTTTTTAACTCAGAGGTACTAGCAAAGGTTAGGTTAGGGAGTGAAGACTTCAATATATTGTCCTAGGCCAAGTCAAGGCCTAAGATGCAGTATAGAGAAAAGTGCTTTCGCCATCTTGTTTTTAAAAAGAAAGAATGTTGCAATTTTAAATTGGGTTGGTTCCCCTAGTTCATAAAATCCTACAGGTCATCTTGTAGTTTATGTCCTGTGGGTTTTATGTGTGAGACTGTGCATGGCACGATGGTCAAATTTCGTGAGCCAGAAGTGTTCTTATTTCTGGCCGCATACCAATGGCTTTAAAATATGATTGAAAGTGATTGGACTATTTGCTAATTCTTTCTTTTTAACTCAGAGGTACTAGCAAAGGTTAGGTTAGGGAGTGAAGACTTCAATATATTGTCCTAGGCCAGTCAAGGCCTAAGATGCAGTATAGAGAAAAGTGCTTTCGCCATCTTGTTTTTAAAAAGAAAGAATGTTGCAATTTTAAATTGGGTTGGTTCCCCTAGTTCATAAAATCCTACAGGTCATCTTGTAGTTTATGTCCTGTGGGTTTTATGTGTGAGACTGTGCATGGCACGATGGTCAAATTTCGTGAGCCAGAAGTGTTCTTATTTCTGGCCGCATACCAATGGCTTTAAAATATGATTGAAAGTGATTGGACTATTTGCTAATTCTTTCTTTTTAACTCAGAGGTACTAGCAAAGGTTAGGTTAGGGAGTGAAGACTTCAATATATTGTCCTAGGCCAAGTCAAGGCCTAAGATGCAGTATAGAGAAAAGTGCTTTCGCCATCTTGTTTTTAAAAAGAAAGAAAGTTGCAATTTTAAATTGGGTTGGTTCCCCTATTTCATAAAATCCTACAGGTCATCTTGTAGTTTATGTCCTGTGGGTTTTATGTGTGAGACTGTGCATGGCACGATGGTCAAATGTCGTGAGCCAGAAGTGTTCTTATTTCTGGCCGCATACCAATGGCTTTAAAATATGATTGAAAGTGATTGGACTATTTGCTAATTCTTTCTTTTTAACTCAGAGGTACTAGCAAAGGTTAGGTTAGGGAGTGAAGACTTCAATATATTGTCCTAGGCCAAGTCAAGCCTAAGATGCAGTATAGAGAAAAGTGCTTTCGCCATCTTGTTTTTAAAAAGAAAGAATGTTGCAATTTTAAATTGGGTTGGTTCCCCTAGTTCATAAAATCCTACAGGTCATCTTGTAGTTTATGTCCTGTGGGTTTTATGTGTGAGACTGTGCATGGCACGATGGTCAAATTTTGTGAGCCAGAAGTGTTCTTATTTCTGGCCGCATACCAATGGCTTTAAAATATGATTGAAAGTGATTGGACTATTTGCTAATTCTTTCTTTTTAACTCAGAGGTACTAGCAAAGGTTAGGTTAGGGAGTGAAGACTTCAATATATTGTCCTAGGCCAAGTCAAGCCTAAGATGCAGTATAGAGAAAAGTGCTTTCGCCATCTTGTTTTTAAAAAGAAATAATGTTGCAATTTTAAATTGGGTTGGTTCCCCTAGTTCATAAAATCCTACAGGTCATCTTGTAGTTTATGTCCTGTGGGTTTTATGTGTGAGACTGTGCATGGCACGATGGTCAAATTTCGTGAGCCAGAAGTGTTCTTATTTCTGGCCGCATACCAATGGCTTTAAAATATGATTGAAAGTGATTGGACTATTTGCTAATTCTTTCTTTTTAACTCAGAGGTACTAGCAAAGGTTAGGTTAGGGAGTGAAGACTTCAATATATTGTCCTAGGCCAAGTCAAGGCCTAAGATGCAGTATAGAGAAAAGTGCTTTCGCCATCTTGTTTTTAAAAAGAAAGAATGTTGCAATTTTAAATTGGGTTGGTTCCCCTAGTTCATAAAATCCTACAGGTCATCTTGTAGTTTATGTCCTGTGGGTTTTATGTGTGAGACTGTGCATGGCACGATGGTCAAATTTCGTGAGCCAGAAGTGTTCTTATTTCTGGCCGCATACCAATGGCTTTAAAATATGATTGAAAGTGATTGGACTATTTGCTAATTCTTTCTTTTTAACTCAGAGGTACTAGCAAAGGTTAGGTTAGGGAGTGAAGACTTCAATATATTGTCCTAGGCCAAGTCAAGGCCTAAGATGCAGTATAGAGAAAAGTGCTTTCGCCATCTTGTTTTTAAAAAGAAAGAATGTTGCAATTTTAAATTGGGTTGGTTCCCCTAGTTCATAAAATCCTACAGGTCATCTTGTAGTTTATGTCCTGTGGGTTTTATGTGTGAGACTGTGCATGGCACGATGGTCAAATTTCGTGAGCCAGAAGTGTTCTTATTTCTGGCCGCATACCAATGGCTTTAAAATATGATTGAAAGTGATTGGACTATTTGCTAATTCTTTCTTTTTAACTCAGAGGTACTAGCAAAGGTTAGGTTAGGGAGTGAAGACTTCAATATATTGTCCTAGGCCAAGTCAAGGCCTAAGATGCAGTATAGAGAAAAGTGCTTTCGCCATCTTGTTTTTAAAAAGAAAGAATGTTGCAATTTTAAATTGGGTTAGTTCCCCTAGTTCATAAAATCCTACAGGTCATCTTGTAGTTTATGTCCTGTGGGTTTTATGTGTGAGACTGTGCATGGCACGATGGTCAAATTTCGTGAGCCAGAAGTGTTCTTATTTCTGGCCGCATACCAATGGCTTTAAAATATGATTGAAAGTGATTGGACTATTTGCTAATTCTTTCTTTTTAACTCAGAGGTACTAGCAAAGGTTAGGTTAGGGAGTGAAGACTTCAATATATTGTCCTAGGCCAAGTCAAGGCCTAAGATGCAGTATAGAGAAAAGTGCTTTCGCCATCTTGTTTTTAAAAAGAAAGAATGATGCAATTTTAAATTGGGTTGGTTCCCCTAGTTCATAAAATCCTACAGGTCATCTTGTAGTTTATGTCCTGTGGGTTTTATGTGTGAGACTGTGCATGGCACGATGGTCAAATTTCGTGAGCCAGAAGTGTTCTTATTTCTGGCCGCATACCAATGGCTTTAAAATATGATTGAAAGTGATTGGACTATTTGCTAATTCTTTCTTTTTAACTCAGAGGTACTAGCAAAGGTTAGGTTAGGGAGTGAAGACTTCAATATATTGTCCTAGGCCAAGTCAAGGCCTAAGATGCAGTATAGAGAAAAGTGCTTTCGCCATCTTGTTTTTAAAAAGAAAGAATGTTGCAATTTTAAATTGGGTTGGTTCCCATAGTTCATAAAATCCTACAGGTCATCTTGTAGTTTATGTCCTGTGGGTTTTATGTGTGAGACTGTGCATGGCACGATGGTCAAATTTCGTGAGCCAGAAGTGTTCTTATTTCTGGCCGCATACCAATGGCTTTAAAATATGATTGAAAGTGATTGGACTATTTGCTAATTCTTTCTTTTTAACTCAGAGGTACTAGCAAAGGTTAGGTTAGGGAGTGAAGACTTCAATATATTGTCCTAGGCCAGTCAAGGCCTAAGATGCAGTATAGAGAAAAGTGCTTTCGCCATCTTGTTTTTAAAAAGAAAGAATGTTGCAATTTTAAATTGGGTTGGTTCCCCTAGTTCATAAAATCCTACAGGTCATCTTGTAGTTTATGTCCTGTGGGTTTTATGTGTGAGACTGTGCATGGCACGATGGTCAAATTTCGTGAGCCAGAAGTGTTCTTATTTCTGGCCGCATACCAATGGCTTTAAAATATGATTGAAAGTGATTGGACTATTTGCTAATTCTTTCTTTTTAACTCAGAGGTACTAGCAAAGGTTAGGTTAGGGAGTGAAGACTTCAATATATTGTCCTAGGCCAAGTCAAGCCTAAGATGCAGTATAGAGAAAAGTGCTTTCGCCATCTTGTTTTTAAAAAGAAAGAATGTTGCAATTTTAAATTGGGTTGGTTCCCCTAGTTCATAAAATCCTACAGGTCATCTTGTAGTTTATGTCCTGTGGGTTTTATGTGTGAGACTGTGCATGGCACGATGGTCAAATTTCGTGAGCCAGAAGTGTTCTTATTTCTGGCCGCATACCAATGGCTTTAAAATATGATTGAAAGTGATTGGACTATTTGCTAATTCTTTCTTTTTAACTCAGAGGTACTAGCAAAGGTTAGGTTAGGGAGTGAAGACTTCAATATATTGTCCTAGGCCAAGTCAAGCCTAAGATGCAGTATAGAGAAAAGTGCTTTCGCCATCTTGTTTTTAAAAAGAAATAATGTTGCAATTTTAAATTGGGTTGGTTCCCCTAGTTCATAAAATCCTACAGGTCATCTTGTAGTTTATGTCCTGTGGGTTTTATGTGTGAGACTGTGCATGGCACGATGGTCAAATTTCGTGAGCCAGAAGTGTTCTTATTTCTGGCCGCATACCAATGGCTTTAAAATATGATTGAAAGTGATTGGACTATTTGCTAATTCTTTCTTTTTAACTCAGAGGTACTAGCAAAGGTTAGGTTAGGGAGTGAAGACTTCAATATATTGTCCTAGGCCAAGTCAAGGCCTAAGATGCAGTATAGAGAAAAGTGCTTTCGCCATCTTGTTTTTAAAAAGAAAGAATGTTGCAATTTTAAATTGGGTTGGTTCCCCTAGTTCATAAAATCCTACAGGTCATCTTGTAGTTTATGTCCTGTGGGTTTTATGTGTGAGACTGTGCATGGCACGATGGTCAAATTTCGTGAGCCAGAAGTGTTCTTATTTCTGGCCGTATACCAATGGCTTTAAAATATGATTGAAAGTGATTGGACTATTTGCTAATTCTTTCTTTTTAACTCAGAGGTACTAGCAAAGGTTAGGTTAGGGAGTGAAGACTTCAATATATTGTCCTAGGCCAAGTCAAGGCCTAAGATGCAGTATAGAGAAAAGTGCTTTCGCCATCTTGTTTTTAAAAAGAAAGAATGTTGCAATTTTAAATTGGGTTGGTTCCCCTAGTTCATAAAATCCTACAGGTCATCTTGTAGTTTATGTCCTGTGGGTTTTATGTGTGAGACTGTGCATGGCACGATGGTCAAATTTCGTGAGCCAGAAGTGTTCTTATTTCTGGCCGCATACCAATGGCTTTAAAATATGATTGAAAGTGATTGGACTATTTGCTAATTCTTTCTTTTTAACTCAGAGGTACTAGCAAAGGTTAGGTTAGGGAGTGAAGACTTCAATATATTGTCCTAGGCCAAGTCAAGGCCTAAGATGCAGTATAGAGAAAAGTGCTTTCGCCATCTTGTTTTTAAAAAGAAAGAATGTTGCAATTTTAAATTGGGTTGGTTCCCCTAGTTCATAAAATCCTACAGGTCATCTTGTAGTTTATGTCCTGTGGGTTTTATGTGTGAGACTGTGCATGGCACGATGGTCAAATTTCGTGAGCCAGAAGTGTTCTTATTTCTGGCCGCATACCAATGGCTTTAAAATATGATTGAAAGTGATTGGACTATTTGCTAATTCTTTCTTTTTAACTCAGAGGTACTAGCAAAGGTTAGGTTAGGGAGTGAAGACTTCAATATATTGTCCTAGGCCAGTCAAGGCCTAAGATGCAGTATAGAGAAAAGTGCTTTCGCCATCTTGTTTTTAAAAAGAAAGAATGTTGCAATTTTAAATTGGGTTGGTTCCCCTAGTTCATAAAATCCTACAGGTCATCTTGTAGTTTATGTCCTGTGGGTTTTATGTGTGAGACTGTGCATGGCACGATGGTCAAATTTCGTGAGCCAGAAGTGTTCTTATTTCTGGCCGCATACCAATGGCTTTAAAATATGATTGAAAGTGATTGGACTATTTGCTAATTCTTTATTTTTAACTCAGAGGTACTAGCAAAGGTTAGGTTAGGGAGTGAAGACTTCAATATATTGTCCTAGGCCAAGTCAAGGCCTAAGATGCAGTATAGAGAAAAGTGCTTTCGCCATCTTGTTTTTAAAAAGAAAGAATGTTGCAATTTTAAATTGGGTTGGTTCCCCTAGTTCATAAAATCCTACAGGTCATCTTGTAGTTTATGTCCTGTGGGTTTTATGTGTGAGACTGTGCATGGCACGATGGTCAAATGTTGTGAGCCAGAAGTGTTCTTATTTCTGGCCGCATACCAATGGCTTTAAAATATGATTGAAAGTGATTGGACTATTTGCTAATTCTTTCTTTTTAACTCAGAGGTACTAGCAAAGGTTAGGTTAGGGAGTGAAGACTTCAATATATTGTCCTAGGCCAAGTCAAGGCCTAAGATGCAGTATAGAGAAAAGTGCTTTCGCCATCTTGTTTTTAAAAAGAAAGAATGTTGCAATTTTAAATTGGGTTGGTTCCCCTAGTTCATAAAATCCTACAGGTCATCTTGTAGTTTATGTCCTGTGGGTTTTATGTGTGAGACTGTGCATGGCACGATGGTCAAATTTCGTGAGCCAGAAGTGTTCTTATTTCTGGCCGCATACCAATGGCTTTAAAATATGATTGAAAGTGATTGGACTATTTGCTAATTCTTTCTTTTTAACTCAGAGGTACTAGCAAAGGTTAGGTTAGGGAGTGAAGACTTCAATATATTGTCCTAGGCCAGTCAAGGCCTAAGATGCAGTATAGAGAAAAGTGCTTTCGCCATCTTGTTTTTAAAAAGAAAGAATGTTGCAATTTTAAATTGGGTCGGTTCCCCTAGTTCATAAAATCCTACAGGTCATCTTGTAGTTTATGTCCTGTGGGTTTTATGTGTGAGACTGTGCATGGCACGATGGTCAAATTTCGTGAGCCAGAAGTGTTCTTATTTCTGGCCGCATACCAATGGCTTTAAAATATGATTGAAAGTGATTGGACTATTTGCTAATTCTTTCTTTTTAACTCAGAGGTACTAGCAAAGGTTAGGTTAGGGAGTGAAGACTTCAATATATTGTCCTAGGCCAAGTCAAGGCCTAAGATGCAGTATAGAGAAAAGTGCTTTCGCCATCTTGTTTTTAAAAAGAAAGAATGTTGCAATTTTAAATTGGGTTGGTTCCCCTAGTTCATAAAATCCTACAGGTCATCTTGTAGTTTATGTCCTGTGGGTTTTATGTGTGAGACTGTGCATGGCACGATGGTCAAATTTCGTGAGCCAGAAGTGTTCTTATTTCTGGCCGCATACCAATGGCTTTAAAATATGATTGAAAGTGATTGGACTATTTGCTAATTCTTTCTTTTTAACTCAGAGGTACTAGCAAAGGTTAGGTTAGGGAGTGAAGACTTCAATATATTGTCCTAGGCCAGTCAAGGCCTAAGATGCAGTATAGAGAAAAGTGCTTTCGCCATCTTGTTTTTAAAAAGAAAGAATGTTGCAATTTTAAATTGGGTTGGTTCCCCTAGTTCATAAAATCCTACAGGTCATCTTGTAGTTTATGTCCTGTGGGTTTTATGTGTGAGACTGTGCATGGCACGATGGTCAAATTTCGTGAGCCAGAAGTGTTCTTATTTCTGGCCGCATACCAATGGCTTTAAAATATGATTGAAAGTGATTGGACTATTTGCTAATTCTTTCTTTTTAACTCAGAGGTACTAGCAAAGGTTAGGTTAGGGAGTGAAGACTTCAATATATTGTCCTAGGCCAAGTCAAGGCCTAAGATGCAGTATAGAGAAAAGTGCTTTCGCCATCTTGTTTTTAAAAAGAAAGAAAGTTGCAATTTTAAATTGGGTTGGTTCCCCTATTTCATAAAATCCTACAGGTCATCTTGTAGTTTATGTCCTGTGGGTTTTATGTGTGAGACTGTGCATGGCACGATGGTCAAATGTCGTGAGCCAGAAGTGTTCTTATTTCTGGCCGCATACCAATGGCTTTAAAATATGATTGAAAGTGATTGGACTATTTGCTAATTCTTTCTTTTTAACTCAGAGGTACTAGCAAAGGTTAGGTTAGGGAGTGAAGACTTCAATATATTGTCCTAGGCCAAGTCAAGCCTAAGATGCAGTATAGAGAAAAGTGCTTTCGCCATCTTGTTTTTAAAAAGAAAGAATGTTGCAATTTTAAATTGGGTTGGTTCCCCTAGTTCATAAAATCCTACAGGTCATCTTGTAGTTTATGTCCTGTGGGTTTTATGTGTGAGACTGTGCATGGCACGATGGTCAAATTTTGTGAGCCAGAAGTGTTCTTATTTCTGGCCGCATACCAATGGCTTTAAAATATGATTGAAAGTGATTGGACTATTTGATAATTCTTTCTTTTTAACTCAGAGGTACTAGCAAAGGTTAGGTTAGGGAGTGAAGACTTCAATATATTGTCCTAGGCCAAGTCAAGCCTAAGATGCAGTATAGAGAAAAGTGCTTTCGCCATCTTGTTTTTAAAAAGAAATAATGTTGCAATTTTAAATTGGGTTGGTTCCCCTAGTTCATAAAATCCTACAGGTCATCTTGTAGTTTATGTCCTGTGGGTTTTATGTGTGAGACTGTGCATGGCACGATGGTCAAATTTCGTGAGCCAGAAGTGTTCTTATTTCTGGCCGCATACCAATGGCTTTAAAATATGATTGAAAGTGATTGGACTATTTGCTAATTCTTTCTTTTTAACTCAGAGGTACTAGCAAAGGTTAGGTTAGGGAGTGAAGACTTCAATATATTGTCCTAGGCCAAGTCAAGGCCTAAGATGCAGTATAGAGAAAAGTGCTTTCGCCATCTTGTTTTTAAAAAGAAAGAATGTTGCAATTTTAAATTGGGTTGGTTCCCCTAGTTCATAAAATCCTACAGGTCATCTTGTAGTTTATGTCCTGTGGGTTTTATGTGTGAGACTGTGCATGGCACGATGGTCAAATTTCGTGAGCCAGAAGTGTTCTTATTTCTGGCCGCATACCAATGGCTTTAAAATATGATTGAAAGTGATTGGACTATTTGCTAATTCTTTCTTTTTAACTCAGAGGTACTAGCAAAGGTTAGGTTAGGGAGTGAAGACTTCAATATATTGTCCTAGGCCAAGTCAAGGCCTAAGATGCAGTATAGAGAAAAGTGCTTTCGCCATCTTGTTTTTAAAAAGAAAGAATGTTGCAATTTTAAATTGGGTTGGTTCCCCTAGTTCATAAAATCCTACAGGTCATCTTGTAGTTTATGTCCTGTGGGTTTTATGTGTGAGACTGTGCATGGCACGATGGTCAAATTTCGTGAGCCAGAAGTGTTCTTATTTCTGGCCGCATACCAATGGCTTTAAAATATGATTGAAAGTGATTGGACTATTTGCTAATTCTTTCTTTTTAACTCAGAGGTACTAGCAAAGGTTAGGTTAGGGAGTGAAGACTTCAATATATTGTCCTAGGCCAAGTCAAGGCCTAAGATGCAGTATAGAGAAAAGTACTTTCGCCATCTTGTTTTTAAAAAGAAAGAATGTTGCAATTTTAAATTGGGTTAGTTCCCCTAGTTCATAAAATCCTACAGGTCATCTTGTAGTTTATGTCCTGTGGGTTTTATGTGTGAGACTGTGCATGGCACGATGGTCAAATTTCGTGAGCCAGAAGTGTTCTTATTTCTGGCCGCATACCAATGGCTTTAAAATATGATTGAAAGTGATTGGACTATTTGCTAATTCTTTCTTTTTAACTCAGAGGTACTAGCAAAGGTTAGGTTAGGGAGTGAAGACTTCAATATATTGTCCTAGGCCAAGTCAAGGCCTAAGATGCAGTATAGAGAAAAGTGCTTTCGCCATCTTGTTTTTAAAAAGAAAGAATGTTGCAATTTTAAATTGGGTTGGTTCCCCTAGTTCATAAAATCCTACAGGTCATCTTGTAGTTTATGTCCTGTGGGTTTTATGTGTGAGACTGTGCATGGCACGATGGTCAAATTTCGTGAGCCAGAAGTGTTCTTATTTCTGGCCGCATACCAATGGCTTTAAAATATGATTGAAAGTGATTGGACTATTTGCTAATTCTTTCTTTTTAACTCAGAGGTACTAGCAAAGGTTAGGTTAGGGAGTGAAGACTTCAATATATTGTCCTAGGCCAGTCAAGGCCTAAGATGCAGTATAGAGAAAAGTGCTTTCGCCATCTTGTTTTTAAAAAGAAAGAATGTTGCAATTTTAAATTGGGTTGGTTCCCCTAGTTCATAAAATCCTACAGGTCATCTTGTAGTTTATGTCCTGTGGGTTTTATGTGTGAGACTGTGCATGGCACGATGGTCAAATTTCGTGAGCCAGAAGTGTTCTTATTTCTGGCCGCATACCAATGGCTTTAAAATATGATTGAAAGTGATTGGACTATTTGCTAATTCTTTCTTTTTAACTCAGAGGTACTAGCAAAGGTTAGGTTAGGGAGTGAAGACTTCAATATATTGTCCTAGGCCAAGTCAAGTCCTAAGATGCAGTATAGAGAAAAGTGCTTTCGCCATCTTGTTTTTAAAAAGAAAGAAAGTTGCAATTTTAAATTGGGTTGGTTCCCCTATTTCATAAAATCCTACAGGTCATCTTGTAGTTTATGTCCTGTGGGTTTTATGTGTGAGACTGTGCATGGCACGATGGTCAAATGTCGTGAGCCAGAAGTGTTCTTATTTCTGGCCGCATACCAATGGCTTTAAAATATGATTGAAAGTGATTGGACTATTTGCTAATTCTTTCTTTTTAACTCAGAGGTACTAGCAAAGGTTAGGTTAGGGAGTGAAGACTTCAATATATTGTCCTAGGCCAAGTCAAGGCCTAAGATGCAGTATAGAAAAAAGTGCTTTCGCCATCTTGTTTTTAAAAAGAAAGAATGTTGCAATTTTAAATTGGGTTGGTTCCCCTAGTTCATAAAATCCTACAGGTCATCTTGTAGTTTATGTCCTGTGGGTTTTATGTGTGAGACTGTGCATGGCACGATGGTCAAATTTCGTGAGCCAGAAGTGTTCTTATTTCTGGCCGCATACCAATGGCTTTAAAATATGATTGAAAGTGATTGGACTATTTGCTAATTCTTTCTTTTTAACTCAGAGGTACTAGCAAAGGTTAGGTTAGGGAGTGAAGACTTCAATATATTGTCCTAGGCCAAGTCAAGGCCTAAGATGCAGTATAGAGAAAAGTGCTTTCGCCATCTTGTTTTTAAAAAGAAAGAATGTTGCAATTTTAAATTGGGTCGGTTCCCCTAGTTCATAAAATCCTACAGGTCATCTTGTAGTTTATGTCCTGTGGGTTTTATGTGTGAGACTGTGCATGGCACGATGGTCAAATTTCGTGAGCCAGAAGTGTTCTTATTTCTGGCCGCATACCAATGGCTTTAAAATATGATTGAAAGTGATTGGACTATTTGCTAATTCTTTCTTTTTAACTCAGAGGTACTAGCAAAGGTTAGGTTAGGGAGTGAAGACTTCAATATATTGTCCTAGGCCAAGTCAAGGCCTAAGATGCAGTATAGAGAAAAGTGCTTTCGCCATCTTGTTTTTAAAAAGAAAGAATGTTGCAATTTTAAATTGGGTTGGTTCCCCTAGTTCATAAAATCCTACAGGTCATCTTGTAGTTTATGTCCTGTGGGTTTTATGTGTGAGACTGTGCATGGCACGATGGTCAAATTTCGTGAGCCAGAAGTGTTCTTATTTCTGGCCACATACCAATGTTGCAATTTTAAATTGGGTTGGTTCCCCTAGTTCATAAAATCCTACAGGTCATCTTGTAGTTTATGTCCTGTGGGTTTTATGTGTGAGACTGTGCATGGCACGATGGTCAAATTTCGTGAGCCAGAAGTGTTCTTATTTCTGGCCGCATACCAATGGCTTTAAAATATGATTGAAAGTGATTGGACTATTTGCTAATTCTTTCTTTTTAACTCAGAGGTACTAGCAAAAGTTAGGTTAGGGAGTGAAGACTTCAATATATTGTCCTAGGCCAAGTCAAGGCCTAAGATGCAGTATAGAGAAAAGTGCTTTCGCCATCTTGTTTTTAAAAAGAAAGAATGTTGCAATTTTAAATTGGGTTGGTTCCCCTAGTTCATAAAATCCTACAGGTCATCTTGTAGTTTATGTCCTGTGGGTTTTATGTGTGAGACTGTGCATGGCACGATGGTCAAATTTCGTGAGCCAGAAGTGTTCTTATTTCTGGCCGCATACCAATGGCTTTAAAATATGATTGAAAGTGATTGGACTATTTGCTAATTCTTTCTTTTTAACTCAGAGGTACTAGCAAAGGTTAGGTTAGGGAGTGAAGACTTCAATATATTGTCCTAGGCCAAGTCAAGGCCTAAGATGCAGTATAGAGAAAAGTGCTTTCGCCATCTTGTTTTTAAAAAGAAAGAATGTTGCAATTTTAAATTGGGTTGGTTCCCCTAGTTCATAAAATCCTACAGGTCATCTTGTAGTTTATGTCCTGTGGGTTTTATGTGTGAGACTGTGCATGGCACGATGGTCAAATTTCGTGAGCCAGAAGTGTTCTTATTTCTGGCCGCATACCAATGGCTTTAAAATATGATTGAAAGTGATTGGACTATTTGCTAATTCTTTCTTTTTAACTCAGAGGTACTAGCAAAGGTTAGGTTAGGGAGTGAAGACTTCAATATATTGTCCTAGGCCAAGTCAAGGCCTAAGATGCAGTATAGAGAAAAGTGCTTTCGCCATCTTGTTTTTAAAAAGAAAGAATGTTGCAATTTTAAATTGGGTTGGTTCCCCTAGTTCATAAAATCCTACAGGTCATCTTGTAGTTTATGTCCTGTGGGTTTTATGTGTGAGACTGTGCATGGCACGATGGTCAAATTTCGTGAGCCAGAAGTGTTCTTATTTCTGGCCGCATACCAATGGCTTTAAAATATGATTGAAAGTGATTGGACTATTTGCTAATTCTTTCTTTTTAACTCAGAGGTACTAGCAAAGGTTAGGTTAGGGAGTGAAGACTTCAATATATTGTCCTAGGCCAAGTCAAGGCCTAAGATGCAGTATAGAGAAAAGTGCTTTCGCCATCTTGTTTTTAAAAAGAAAGAATGTTGCAATTTTAAATTGGGTTGGTTCCCCTAGTTCATAAAATCCTACAGGTCATCTTGTAGTTTATGTCCTGTGGGTTTTATGTGTGAGACTGTGCATGGCACGATGGTCAAATTTCGTGAGCCAGAAGTGTTCTTATTTCTGGCCGCATACCAATGGCTTTAAAATATGATTGAAAGTGATTGGACTATTTGCTAATTCTTTCTTTTTAACTCAGAGGTACTAGCAAAGGTTAGGTTAGGGAGTGAAGACTTCAATATATTGTCCTAGGCCAGTCAAGGCCTAAGATGCAGTATAGAGAAAAGTGCTTTCGCCATCTTGTTTTTAAAAAGAAAGAATGTTGCAATTTTAAATTGGGTTGGTTCCCCTAGTTCATAAAATCCTACAGGTCATCTTGTAGTTTATGTCCTGTGGGTTTTATGTGTGAGACTGTGCATGGCACGATGGTCAAATTTCGTGAGCCAGAAGTGTTCTTATTTCTGGCTGCATACCAATGGCTTTAAAATATGATTGAAAGTGATTGGACTATTTGC
Organism: Nannobrachium achirus; assembly: GCF_963921795.1. Taxonomy (NCBI): domain Eukaryota; kingdom Metazoa; phylum Chordata; class Actinopteri; order Myctophiformes; family Myctophidae; genus Nannobrachium; species Nannobrachium achirus. The sequence continues at coordinate 116,322 of NW_027664934.1, forward strand.
TAATTCTTTCTTTTTAACTCAGAGGTACTAGCAAAGGTTAGGTTAGGGAGTGAAGACTTCAATATATTGTCCTAGGCCAAGTCAAGGCCTAAGATGCAGTATAGAGAAAAGTGCTTTCGCCATCTTGTTTTTAAAAAGAAAGAAAGTTGCAATTTTAAATTGGGTTGGTTCCCCTATTTCATAAAATCCTACAGGTCATCTTGTAGTTTATGTCCTGTGGGTTTTATGTGTGAGACTGTGCATGGCACGATGGTCAAATGTCGTGAGCCAGAAGTGTTCTTATTTCTGGCTGCATACCAATGGCTTTAAAATATGATTGAAAGTGATTGGACTATTTGCTAATTCTTTCTTTTTAACTCAGAGGTACTAGCAAAGGTTAGGTTAGGGAGTGAAGACTTCAATATATTGTCCTAGGCCAAGTCAAGGCCTAAGATGCAGTATAGAGAAAAGTGCTTTCGCCATCTTGTTTTTAAAAAGAAAGAAAGTTGCAATTTTAAATTGGGTTGGTTCCCCTAGTTCATAAAATCCTACAGGTCATCTTGTAGTTTATGTCCTGTGGGTTTTATGTGTGAGACTGTGCATGGCACGATGGTCAAATTTCGTGAGCCAGAAGTGTTCTTATTTCTGGCCGCATACCAATGGCTTTAAAATATGATTGAAAGTGATTGGACTATTTGCTAATTCTTTATTTTTAACTCAGAGGTACTAGCAAAGGTTAGGTTAGGGAGTGAAGACTTCAATATATTGTCCTAGGCCAAGTCAAGGCCTAAGATGCAGTATAGAGAAAAGTGCTTTCGCCATCTTGTTTTTAAAAAGAAAGAATGTTGCAATTTTAAATTGGGTTGGTTCCCCTAGTTCATAAAATCCTACAGGTCATCTTGTAGTTTATGTCCTGTGGGTTTTATGTGTGAGACTGTGCATGGCACGATGGTCAAATGTCGTGAGCCAGAAGTGTTCTTATTTCTGGCCGCATACCAATGGCTTTAAAATATGATTGAAAGTGATTGGACTATTTGCTAATTCTTTCTTTTTAACTCAGAGGTACTAGCAAAGGTTAGGTTAGGGAGTGAAGACTTCAATATATTGTCCTAGGCCAAGTCAAGGCCTAAGATGCAGTATAGAGAAAAGTGCTTTCGCCATCTTGTTTTTAAAAAGAAAGAATGTTGCAATTTTAAATTGGGTTGGTTCCCCTAGTTCATAAAATCCTACAGGTCATCTTGTAGTTTATGTCCTGTGGGTTTTATGTGTGAGACTGTGCATGGCACGATGGTCAAATTTCGTGAGCCAGAAGTGTTCTTATTTCTGGCCGCATACCAATGGCTTTAAAATATGATTGAAAGTGATTGGACTATTTGCTAATTCTTTCTTTTTAACTCAGAGGTACTAGCAAAGGTTAGGTTAGGGAGTGAAGACTTCAATATATTGTCCTAGGCCAAGTCAAGGCCTAAGATGCAGTATAGAGAAAAGTGCTTTCGCCATCTTGTTTTTAAAAAGAAAGAAAGTTGCAATTTTAAATTGGGTTGGTTCCCCTATTTCATAAAATCCTACAGGTCATCTTGTAGTTTATGTCCTGTGGGTTTTATGTGTGAGACTGTGCATGGCACGATGGTCAAATGTCGTGAGCCAGAAGTGTTCTTATTTCTGGCTGCATACCAATGGCTTTAAAATATGATTGAAAGTGATTGGACTATTTGCTAATTCTTTCTTTTTAACTCAGAGGTACTAGCAAAGGTTAGGTTAGGGAGTGAAGACTTCAATATATTGTCCTAGGCCAAGTCAAGGCCTAAGATGCAGTATAGAGAAAAGTGCTTTCGCCATCTTGTTTTTAAAAAGAAAGAAAGTTGCAATTTTAAATTGGGTTGGTTCCCCTAGTTCATAAAATCCTACAGGTCATCTTGTAGTTTATGTCCTGTGGGTTTTATGTGTGAGACTGTGCATGGCACGATGGTCAAATTTCGTGAGCCAGAAGTGTTCTTATTTCTGGCCGCATACCAATGGCTTTAAAATATGATTGAAAGTGATTGGACTATTTGCTAATTCTTTATTTTTAACTCAGAGGTACTAGCAAAGGTTAGGTTAGGGAGTGAAGACTTCAATATATTGTCCTAGGCCAAGTCAAGGCCTAAGATGCAGTATAGAGAAAAGTGCTTTCGCCATCTTGTTTTTAAAAAGAAAGAATGTTGCAATTTTAAATTGGGTTGGTTCCCCTAGTTCATAAAATCCTACAGGTCATCTTGTAGTTTATGTCCTGTGGGTTTTATGTGTGAGACTGTGCATGGCACGATGGTCAAATGTCGTGAGCCAGAAGTGTTCTTATTTCTGGCCGCATACCAATGGCTTTAAAATATGATTGAAAGTGATTGGACTATTTGCTAATTCTTTCTTTTTAACTCAGAGGTACTAGCAAAGGTTAGGTTAGGGAGTGAAGACTTCAATATATTGTCCTAGGCCAAGTCAAGGCCTAAGATGCAGTATAGAGAAAAGTGCTTTCGCCATCTTGTTTTTAAAAAGAAAGAATGTTGCAATTTTAAATTGGGTTGGTTCCCCTAGTTCATAAAATCCTACAGGTCATCTTGTAGTTTATGTCCTGTGGGTTTTATGTGTGAGACTGTGCATGGCACGATGGTCAAATTTCGTGAGCCAGAAGTGTTCTTATTTCTGGCCGCATACCAATGGCTTTAAAATATGATTGAAAGTGATTGGACTATTTGCTAATTCTTTCTTTTTAACTCAGAGGTACTAGCAAAGGTTAGGTTAGGGAGTGAAGACTTCAATATATTGTCCTAGGCCAAGTCAAGGCCTAAGATGCAGTATAGAGAAAAGTGCTTTCGCCATCTTGTTTTTAAAAAGAAAGAAAGTTGCAATTTTAAATTGGGTTGGTTCCCCTATTTCATAAAATCCTACAGGTCATCTTGTAGTTTATGTCCTGTGGGTTTTATGTGTGAGACTGTGCATGGCACGATGGTCAAATGTCGTGAGCCAGAAGTGTTCTTATTTCTGGCTGCATACCAATGGCTTTAAAATATGATTGAAAGTGATTGGACTATTTGCTAATTCTTTCTTTTTAACTCAGAGGTACTAGCAAAGGTTAGGTTAGGGAGTGAAGACTTCAATATATTGTCCTAGGCCAAGTCAAGGCCTAAGATGCAGTATAGAGAAAAGTGCTTTCGCCATCTTGTTTTTAAAAAGAAAGAAAGTTGCAATTTTAAATTGGGTTGGTTCCCCTATTTCATAAAATCCTACAGGTCATCTTGTAGTTTATGTCCTGTGGGTTTTATGTGTGAGACTGTGCATGGCACGATGGTCAAATGTCGTGAGCCAGAAGTGTTCTTATTTCTGGCCGCATACCAATGGCTTTAAAATATGATTGAAAGTGATTGGACTATTTGCTAATTCTTTCTTTTTAACTCAGAGGTACTAGCAAAGGTTAGGTTAGGGAGTGAAGACTTCAATATATTGTCCTAGGCCAAGTCAAGGCCTAAGATGCAGTATAGAGAAAAGTGCTTTCGCCATCTTGTTTTTAAAAAGAAAGAATGTTGCAATTTTAAATTGGGTTGGTTCCCATAGTTCATAAAATCCTACAGGTCATCTTGTAGTTTATGTCCTGTGGGTTTTATGTGTGAGACTGTGCATGGCACGATGGTCAAATTTCGTGAGCCAGAAGTGTTCTTATTTCTGGCCGCATACCAATGGCTTTAAAATATGATTGAAAGTGATTGGACTATTTGCTAATTCTTTCTTTTTAACTCAGAGGTACTAGCAAAGGTTAGGTTAGGGAGTGAAGACTTCAATATATTGTCCTAGGCCAGTCAAGGCCTAAGATGCAGTATAGAGAAAAGTGCTTTCGCCATCTTGTTTTTAAAAAGAAAGAATGTTGCAATTTTAAATTGGGTTGGTTCCCCTAGTTCATAAAATCCTACAGGTCATCTTGTAGTTTATGTCCTGTGGGTTTTATGTGTGAGACTGTGCATGGCACGATGGTCAAATTTCGTGAGCCAGAAGTGTTCTTATTTCTGGCCGCATACCAATGGCTTTAAAATATGATTGAAAGTGATTGGACTATTTGCTAATTCTTTCTTTTTAACTCAGAGGTACTAGCAAAGGTTAGGTTAGGGAGTGAAGACTTCAATATATTGTCCTAGGCCAAGTCAAGCCTAAGATGCAGTATAGAGAAAAGTGCTTTCGCCATCTTGTTTTTAAAAAGAAAGAATGTTGCAATTTTAAATTGGGTTGGTTCCCCTAGTTCATAAAATCCTACAGGTCATCTTGTAGTTTATGTCCTGTGGGTTTTATGTGTGAGACTGTGCATGGCACGATGGTCAAATTTCGTGAGCCAGAAGTGTTCTTATTTCTGGCCGCATACCAATGGCTTTAAAATATGATTGAAAGTGATTGGACTATTTGCTAATTCTTTCTTTTTAACTCAGAGGTACTAGCAAAGGTTAGGTTAGGGAGTGAAGACTTCAATATATTGTCCTAGGCCAAGTCAAGCCTAAGATGCAGTATAGAGAAAAGTGCTTTCGCCATCTTGTTTTTAAAAAGAAATAATGTTGCAATTTTAAATTGGGTTGGTTCCCCTAGTTCATAAAATCCTACAGGTCATCTTGTAGTTTATGTCCTGTGGGTTTTATGTGTGAGACTGTGCATGGCACGATGGTCAAATTTCGTGAGCCAGAAGTGTTCTTATTTCTGGCCGCATACCAATGGCTTTAAAATATGATTGAAAGTGATTGGACTATTTGCTAATTCTTTCTTTTTAACTCAGAGGTACTAGCAAAGGTTAGGTTAGGGAGTGAAGACTTCAATATATTGTCCTAGGCCAAGTCAAGGCCTAAGATGCAGTATAGAGAAAAGTGCTTTCGCCATCTTGTTTTTAAAAAGAAAGAATGTTGCAATTTTAAATTGGGTTGGTTCCCCTAGTTCATAAAATCCTACAGGTCATCTTGTAGTTTATGTCCTGTGGGTTTTATGTGTGAGACTGTGCATGGCACGATGGTCAAATTTCGTGAGCCAGAAGTGTTCTTATTTCTGGCCGTATACCAATGGCTTTAAAATATGATTGAAAGTGATTGGACTATTTGCTAATTCTTTCTTTTTAACTCAGAGGTACTAGCAAAGGTTAGGTTAGGGAGTGAAGACTTCAATATATTGTCCTAGGCCAAGTCAAGGCCTAAGATGCAGTATAGAGAAAAGTGCTTTCGCCATCTTGTTTTTAAAAAGAAAGAATGTTGCAATTTTAAATTGGGTTGGTTCCCCTAGTTCATAAAATCCTACAGGTCATCTTGTAGTTTATGTCCTGTGGGTTTTATGTGTGAGACTGTGCATGGCACGATGGTCAAATTTCGTGAGCCAGAAGTGTTCTTATTTCTGGCCGCATACCAATGGCTTTAAAATATGATTGAAAGTGATTGGACTATTTGCTAATTCTTTCTTTTTAACTCAGAGGTACTAGCAAAGGTTAGGTTAGGGAGTGAAGACTTCAATATATTGTCCTAGGCCAAGTCAAGGCCTAAGATGCAGTATAGAGAAAAGTGCTTTCGCCATCTTGTTTTTAAAAAGAAAGAATGTTGCAATTTTAAATTGGGTTGGTTCCCCTAGTTCATAAAATCCTACAGGTCATCTTGTAGTTTATGTCCTGTGGGTTTTATGTGTGAGACTGTGCATGGCACGATGGTCAAATTTCGTGAGCCAGAAGTGTTCTTATTTCTGGCCGCATACCAATGGCTTTAAAATATGATTGAAAGTGATTGGACTATTTGCTAATTCTTTCTTTTTAACTCAGAGGTACTAGCAAAGGTTAGGTTAGGGAGTGAAGACTTCAATATATTGTCCTAGGCCAGTCAAGGCCTAAGATGCAGTATAGAGAAAAGTGCTTTCGCCATCTTGTTTTTAAAAAGAAAGAATGTTGCAATTTTAAATTGGGTTGGTTCCCCTAGTTCATAAAATCCTACAGGTCATCTTGTAGTTTATGTCCTGTGGGTTTTATGTGTGAGACTGTGCATGGCACGATGGTCAAATTTCGTGAGCCAGAAGTGTTCTTATTTCTGGCCGCATACCAATGGCTTTAAAATATGATTGAAAGTGATTGGACTATTTGCTAATTCTTTCTTTTTAACTCAGAGGTACTAGCAAAGGTTAGGTTAGGGAGTGAAGACTTCAATATATTGTCCTAGGCCAAGTCAAGGCCTAAGATGCAGTATAGAGAAAAGTGCTTTCGCCATCTTGTTTTTAAAAAGAAAGAATGTTGCAATTTTAAATTGGGTTGGTTCCCCTAGTTCATAAAATCCTACAGGTCATCTTGTAGTTTATGTCCTGTGGGTTTTATGTGTGAGACTGTGCATGGCACGATGGTCAAATGTTGTGAGCCAGAAGTGTTCTTATTTCTGGCCGCATACCAATGGCTTTAAAATATGATTGAAAGTGATTGGACTATTTGCTAATTCTTTCTTTTTAACTCAGAGGTACTAGCAAAGGTTAGGTTAGGGAGTGAAGACTTCAATATATTGTCCTAGGCCAAGTCAAGGCCTAAGATGCAGTATAGAGAAAAGTGCTTTCGCCATCTTGTTTTTAAAAAGAAAGAATGTTGCAATTTTAAATTGGGTTGGTTCCCCTAGTTCATAAAATCCTACAGGTCATCTTGTAGTTTATGTCCTGTGGGTTTTATGTGTGAGACTGTGCATGGCACGATGGTCAAATTTCGTGAGCCAGAAGTGTTCTTATTTCTGGCCGCATACCAATGGCTTTAAAATATGATTGAAAGTGATTGGACTATTTGCTAATTCTTTCTTTTTAACTCAGAGGTACTAGCAAAGGTTAGGTTAGGGAGTGAAGACTTCAATATATTGTCCTAGGCCAGTCAAGGCCTAAGATGCAGTATAGAGAAAAGTGCTTTCGCCATCTTGTTTTTAAAAAGAAAGAATGTTGCAATTTTAAATTGGGTCGGTTCCCCTAGTTCATAAAATCCTACAGGTCATCTTGTAGTTTATGTCCTGTGGGTTTTATGTGTGAGACTGTGCATGGCACGATGGTCAAATTTCGTGAGCCAGAAGTGTTCTTATTTCTGGCCGCATACCAATGGCTTTAAAATATGATTGAAAGTGATTGGACTATTTGCTAATTCTTTCTTTTTAACTCAGAGGTACTAGCAAAGGTTAGGTTAGGGAGTGAAGACTTCAATATATTGTCCTAGGCCAAGTCAAGGCCTAAGATGCAGTATAGAGAAAAGTGCTTTCGCCATCTTGTTTTTAAAAAGAAAGAATGTTGCAATTTTAAATTGGGTTGGTTCCCCTAGTTCATAAAATCCTACAGGTCATCTTGTAGTTTATGTCCTGTGGGTTTTATGTGTGAGACTGTGCATGGCACGATGGTCAAATTTCGTGAGCCAGAAGTGTTCTTATTTCTGGCCGCATACCAATGGCTTTAAAATATGATTGAAAGTGATTGGACTATTTGCTAATTCTTTCTTTTTAACTCAGAGGTACTAGCAAAGGTTAGGTTAGGGAGTGAAGACTTCAATATATTGTCCTAGGCCAAGTCAAGGCCTAAGATGCAGTATAGAGAAAAGTGCTTTCGCCATCTTGTTTTTAAAAAGAAAGAATGTTGCAATTTTAAATTGGGTTGGTTCCCCTAGTTCATAAAATCCTACAGGTCATCTTGTAGTTTATGTCCTGTGGGTTTTATGTGTGAGACTGTGCATGGCACGATGGTCAAATTTCGTGAGCCAGAAGTGTTCTTATTTCTGGCCGTATACCAATGGCTTTAAAATATGATTGAAAGTGATTGGACTATTTGCTAATTCTTTCTTTTTAACTCAGAGGTACTAGCAAAGGTTAGGTTAGGGAGTGAAGACTTCAATATATTGTCCTAGGCCAAGTCAAGGCCTAAGATGCAGTATAGAGAAAAGTGCTTTCGCCATCTTGTTTTTAAAAAGAAAGAATGTTGCAATTTTAAATTGGGTTGGTTCCCCTAGTTCATAAAATCCTACAGGTCATCTTGTAGTTTATGTCCTGTGGGTTTTATGTGTGAGACTGTGCATGGCACGATGGTCAAATTTCGTGAGCCAGAAGTGTTCTTATTTCTGGCCGCATACCAATGGCTTTAAAATATGATTGAAAGTGATTGGACTATTTGCTAATTCTTTCTTTTTAACTCAGAGGTACTAGCAAAGGTTAGGTTAGGGAGTGAAGACTTCAATATATTGTCCTAGGCCAAGTCAAGGCCTAAGATGCAGTATAGAGAAAAGTGCTTTCGCCATCTTGTTTTTAAAAAGAAAGAATGTTGCAATTTTAAATTGGGTTGGTTCCCCTAGTTCATAAAATCCTACAGGTCATCTTGTAGTTTATGTCCTGTGGGTTTTATGTGTGAGACTGTGCATGGCACGATGGTCAAATTTCGTGAGCCAGAAGTGTTCTTATTTCTGGCCGCATACCAATGGCTTTAAAATATGATTGAAAGTGATTGGACTATTTGCTAATTCTTTCTTTTTAACTCAGAGGTACTAGCAAAGGTTAGGTTAGGGAGTGAAGACTTCAATATATTGTCCTAGGCCAGTCAAGGCCTAAGATGCAGTATAGAGAAAAGTGCTTTCGCCATCTTGTTTTTAAAAAGAAAGAATGTTGCAATTTTAAATTGGGTTGGTTCCCCTAGTTCATAAAATCCTACAGGTCATCTTGTAGTTTATGTCCTGTGGGTTTTATGTGTGAGACTGTGCATGGCACGATGGTCAAATGTTGTGAGCCAGAAGTGTTCTTATTTCTGGCCGCATACCAATGGCTTTAAAATATGATTGAAAGTGATTGGACTATTTGCTAATTCTTTCTTTTTAACTCAGAGGTACTAGCAAAGGTTAGGTTAGGGAGTGAAGACTTCAATATATTGTCCTAGGCCAAGTCAAGGTCTAAGATGCTTTATAGAGAAAAGTGCTTTCGCCATCTTGTTTTTAAAAAGAAAGAATGTTGCAATTTTAAATTGGGTTGGTTCCCCTAGTTCATAAAATCCTACAGGTCATCTTGTAGTTTATGTCCTGTGGGTTTTATGTGTGAGACTGTGCATGGCACGATGGTCAAATTTCGTGAGCCAGAAGTGTTCTTATTTCTGGCCGCATACCAATGGCTTTAAAATATGATTGAAAGTGATTGGACTATTTGCTAATTCTTTCTTTTTAACTCAGAGGTACTAGCAAAGGTTAGGTTAGGGAGTGAAGACTTCAATATATTGTCCTAGGCCAGTCAAGGCCTAAGATGCAGTATAGAGAAAAGTGCTTTCGCCATCTTGTTTTTAAAAAGAAAGAATGTTGCAATTTTAAATTGGGTTGGTTCCCCTAGTTCATAAAATCCTACAGGTCATCTTGTAGTTTATGTCCTGTGGGTTTTATGTGTGAGACTGTGCATGGCACGATGGTCAAATTTCGTGAGCCAGAAGTGTTCTTATTTCTGGCCGCATACCAATGGCTTTAAAATATGATTGAAAGTGATTGGACTATTTGCTAATTCTTTCTTTTTAACTCAGAGGTACTAGCAAAGGTTAGGTTAGGGAGTGAAGACTTCAATATATTGTCCTAGGCCAAGTCAAGTCCTAAGATGCAGTATAGAGAAAAGTGCTTTCGCCATCTTGTTTTTAAAAAGAAAGAAAGTTGCAATTTTAAATTGGGTTGGTTCCCCTATTTCATAAAATCCTACAGGTCATCTTGTAGTTTATGTCCTGTGGGTTTTATGTGTGAGACTGTGCATGGCACGATGGTCAAATGTCGTGAGCCAGAAGTGTTCTTATTTCTGGCCGCATACCAATGGCTTTAAAATATGATTGAAAGTGATTGGACTATTTGCTAATTCTTTCTTTTTAACTCAGAGGTACTAGCAAAGGTTAGGTTAGGGAGTGAAGACGTCAATATATTGTCCTAGGCCAAGTCAAGGCCTAAGATGCAGTATAGAAAAAAGTGCTTTCGCCATCTTGTTTTTAAAAAGAAAGAATGTTGCAATTTTAAATTGGGTTGGTTCCCCTAGTTCATAAAATCCTACAGGTCATCTTGTAGTTTATGTCCTGTGGGTTTTATGTGTGAGACTGTGCATGGCACGATGGTCAAATTTCGTGAGCCAGAAGTGTTCTTATTTCTGGCCGCATACCAATGGCTTTAAAATATGATTGAAAGTGATTGGACTATTTGCTAATTCTTTCTTTTTAACTCAGAGGTACTAGCAAAGGTTAGGTTAGGGAGTGAAGACTTCAATATATTGTCCTAGGCCAAGTCAAGGCCTAAGATGCAGTATAGAGAAAAGTGCTTTCGCCATCTTGTTTTTAAAAAGAAAGAATGTTGCAATTTTAAATTGGGTCGGTTCCCCTAGTTCATAAAATCCTACAGGTCATCTTGTAGTTTATGTCCTGTGGGTTTTATGTGTGAGACTGTGCATGGCACGATGGTCAAATTTCGTGAGCCAGAAGTGTTCTTATTTCTGGCCGCATACCAATGGCTTTAAAATATGATTGAAAGTGATTGGACTATTTGCTAATTCTTTCTTTTTAACTCAGAGGTACTAGCAAAGGTTAGGTTAGGGAGTGAAGACTTCAATATATTGTCCTAGGCCAAGTCAAGGCCTAAGATGCAGTATAGAGAAAAGTGCTTTCGCCATCTTGTTTTTAAAAAGAAAGAATGTTGCAATTTTAAATTGGGTTGGTTCCCCTAGTTCATAAAATCCTACAGGTCATCTTGTAGTTTATGTCCTGTGGGTTTTATGTGTGAGACTGTGCATGGCACGATGGTCAAATTTCGTGAGCCAGAAGTGTTCTTATTTCTGGCCACATACCAATGTTGCAATTTTAAATTGGGTTGGTTCCCCTAGTTCATAAAATCCTACAGGTCATCTTGTAGTTTATGTCCTGTGGGTTTTATGTGTGAGACTGTGCATGGCACGATGGTCAAATTTCGTGAGCCAGAAGTGTTCTTATTTCTGGCCGCATACCAATGGCTTTAAAATATGATTGAAAGTGATTGGACTATTTGCTAATTCTTTCTTTTTAACTCAGAGGTACTAGCAAAAGTTAGGTTAGGGAGTGAAGACTTCAATATATTGTCCTAGGCCAAGTCAAGGCCTAAGATGCAGTATAGAGAAAAGTGCTTTCGCCATCTTGTTTTTAAAAAGAAAGAATGTTGCAATTTTAAATTGGGTTGGTTCCCCTAGTTCATAAAATCCTACAGGTCATCTTGTAGTTTATGTCCTGTGGGTTTTATGTGTGAGACTGTGCATGGCACGATGGTCAAATTTCGTGAGCCAGAAGTGTTCTTATTTCTGGCCGCATACCAATGGCTTTAAAATATGATTGAAAGTGAATGGACTATTTGCTAATTCTTTCTTTTTAACTCAGAGGTACTAGCAAAGGTTAGGTTAGGGAGTGAAGACTTCAATATATTGTCCTAGGCCAAGTCAAGGCCTAAGATGCAGTATAGAGAAAAGTGCTTTCGCCATCTTGTTTTTAAAAAAAAAGAATGTTGCAATTTTAAATTGGGTTGGTTCCCCTAGTTCATAAAATCCTACAGGTCATCTTGTAGTTTATGTCCTGTGGGTTTTATGTGTGAGACTGTGCATGGCACGATGGTCAAATTTCGTGAGCCAGAAGTGTTCTTATTTCTGGCCGCATACCAATGGCTTTAAAATATGATTGAAAGTGATTGGACTATTTGCTAATTCTTTCTTTTTAACTCAGAGGTACTAGCAAAGGTTAGGTTAGGGAGTGAAGACTTCAATATATTGTCCTAGGCCAAGTCAAGGCCTAAGATGCAGTATAGAGAAAAGTGCTTTCGCCATCTTGTTTTTAAAAAGAAAGAATGTTGCAATTTTAAATTGGGTTGGTTCCCCTAGTTCATAAAATCCTACAGGTCATCTTGTAGTTTATGTCCTGTGGGTTTTATGTGTGAGACTGTGCATGGCACGATGGTCAAATTTCGTGAGCCAGAAGTGTTCTTATTTCTGGCCGCATACCAATGGCTTTAAAATATGATTGAAAGTGATTGGACTATTTGCTAATTCTTTCTTTTTAACTCAGAGGTACTAGCAAAGGTTAGGTTAGGGAGTGAAGACTTCAATATATTGTCCTAGGCCAGTCAAGGCCTAAGATGCAGTATAGAGAAAAGTGCTTTCGCCATCTTGTTTTTAAAAAGAAAGAATGTTGCAATTTTAAATTGGGTTGGTTCCCCTAGTTCATAAAATCCTACAGGTCATCTTGTAGTTTATGTCCTGTGGGTTTTATGTGTGAGACTGTGCATGGCACGATGGTCAAATTTCGTGAGCCAGAAGTGTTCTTATTTCTGGCCGCATACCAATGGCTTTAAAATATGATTGAAAGTGATTGGACTATTTGCTAATTCTTTCTTTTTAACTCAGAGGTACTAGCAAAGGTTAGGTTAGGGAGTGAAGACTTCAATATATTGTCCTAGGCCAAGTCAAGGCCTAAGATGCAGTATAGAGAAAAGTGCTTTCGCCATCTTGTTTTTAAAAAGAAAGAAAGTTGCAATTTTAAATTGGGTTGGTTCCCCTATTTCATAAAATCCTACAGGTCATCTTGTAGTTTATGTCCTGTGGGTTTTATGTGTGAGACTGTGCATGGCACGATGGTCAAATGTCGTGAGCCAGAAGTGTTCTTATTTCTGGCCGCATACCAATGGCTTTAAAATATGATTGAAAGTGATTGGACTATTTGCTAATTCTTTCTTTTTAACTCAGAGGTACTAGCAAAGGTTAGGTTAGGGAGTGAAGACTTCAATATATTGTCCTAGGCCAAGTCAAGCCTAAGATGCAGTATAGAGAAAAGTGCTTTCGCCATCTTGTTTTTAAAAAGAAAGAATGTTGCAATTTTAAATTGGGTTGGTTCCCCTAGTTCATAAAATCCTACAGGTCATCTTGTAGTTTATGTCCTGTGGGTTTTATGTGTGAGACTGTGCATGGCACGATGGTCAAATTTTGTGAGCCAGAAGTGTTCTTATTTCTGGCCGCATACCAATGGCTTTAAAATATGATTGAAAGTGATTGGACTATTTGCTAATTCTTTCTTTTTAACTCAGAGGTACTAGCAAAGGTTAGGTTAGGGAGTGAAGACTTCAATATATTGTCCTAGGCCAAGTCAAGCCTAAGATGCAGTATAGAGAAAAGTGCTTTCGCCATCTTGTTTTTAAAAAGAAATAATGTTGCAATTTTAAATTGGGTTGGTTCCCCTAGTTCATAAAATCCTACAGGTCATCTTGTAGTTTATGTCCTGTGGGTTTTATGTGTGAGACTGTGCATGGCACGATGGTCAAATTTCGTGAGCCAGAAGTGTTCTTATTTCTGGCCGCATACCAATGGCTTTAAAATATGATTGAAAGTGATTGGACTATTTGCTAATTCTTTCTTTTTAACTCAGAGGTACTAGCAAAGGTTAGGTTAGGGAGTGAAGACTTCAATATATTGTCCTAGGCCAAGTCAAGGCCTAAGATGCAGTATAGAGAAAAGTGCTTTCGCCATCTTGTTTTTAAAAAGAAAGAATGTTGCAATTTTAAATTGGGTTGGTTCCCCTAGTTCATAAAATCCTACAGGTCATCTTGTAGTTTATGTCCTGTGGGTTTTATGTGTGAGACTGTGCATGGCACGATGGTCAAATTTCGTGAGCCAGAAGTGTTCTTATTTCTGGCCGCATACCAATGGCTTTAAAATATGATTGAAAGTGATTGGACTATTTGCTAATTCTTTCTTTTTAACTCAGAGGTACTAGCAAAGGTTAGGTTAGGGAGTGAAGACTTCAATATATTGTCCTAGGCCAAGTCAAGGCCTAAGATGCAGTATAGAGAAAAGTGCTTTCGCCATCTTGTTTTTAAAAAGAAAGAATGTTGCAATTTTAAATTGGGTTGGTTCCCCTAGTTCATAAAATCCTACAGGTCATCTTGTAGTTTATGTCCTGTGGGTTTTATGTGTGAGACTGTGCATGGCACGATGGTCAAATTTCGTGAGCCAGAAGTGTTCTTATTTCTGGCCGCATACCAATGGCTTTAAAATATGATTGAAAGTGATTGGACTATTTGCTAATTCTTTCTTTTTAACTCAGAGGTACTAGCAAAGGTTAGGTTAGGGAGTGAAGACTTCAATATATTGTCCTAGGCCAAGTCAAGGCCTAAGATGCAGTATAGAGAAAAGTGCTTTCGCCATCTTGTTTTTAAAAAGAAAGAATGTTGCAATTTTAAATTGGGTTAGTTCCCCTAGTTCATAAAATCCTACAGGTCATCTTGTAGTTTATGTCCTGTGGGTTTTATGTGTGAGACTGTGCATGGCACGATGGTCAAATTTCGTGAGCCAGAAGTGTTCTTATTTCTGGCCGCATACCAATGGCTTTAAAATATGATTGAAAGTGATTGGACTATTTGCTAATTCTTTCTTTTTAACTCAGAGGTACTAGCAAAGGTTAGGTTAGGGAGTGAAGACTTCAATATATTGTCCTAGGCCAAGTCAAGGCCTAAGATGCAGTATAGAGAAAAGTGCTTTCGCCATCTTGTTTTTAAAAAGAAAGAATGTTGCAATTTTAAATTGGGTTGGTTCCCCTAGTTCATAAAATCCTACAGGTCATCTTGTAGTTTATGTCCTGTGGGTTTTATGTGTGAGACTGTGCATGGCACGATGGTCAAATTTCGTGAGCCAGAAGTGTTCTTATTTCTGGCCGCATACCAATGGCTTTAAAATATGATTGAAAGTGATTGGACTATTTGCTAATTCTTTCTTTTTAACTCAGAGGTACTAGCAAAGGTTAGGTTAGGGAGTGAAGACTTCAATATATTGTCCTAGGCCAAGTCAAGGCCTAAGATGCAGTATAGAGAAAAGTGCTTTCGCCATCTTGTTTTTAAAAAGAAAGAATGTTGCAATTTTAAATTGGGTTGGTTCCCATAGTTCATAAAATCCTACAGGTCATCTTGTAGTTTATGTCCTGTGGGTTTTATGTGTGAGACTGTGCATGGCACGATGGTCAAATTTCGTGAGCCAGAAGTGTTCTTATTTCTGGCCGCATACCAATGGCTTTAAAATATGATTGAAAGTGATTGGACTATTTGCTAATTCTTTCTTTTTAACTCAGAGGTACTAGCAAAGGTTAGGTTAGGGAGTGAAGACTTCAATATATTGTCCTAGGCCAGTCAAGGCCTAAGATGCAGTATAGAGAAAAGTGCTTTCGCCATCTTGTTTTTAAAAAGAAAGAATGTTGCAATTTTAAATTGGGTTGGTTCCCCTAGTTCATAAAATCCTACAGGTCATCTTGTAGTTTATGTCCTGTGGGTTTTATGTGTGAGACTGTGCATGGCACGATGGTCAAATTTCGTGAGCCAGAAGTGTTCTTATTTCTGGCCGCATACCAATGGCTTTAAAATATGATTGAAAGTGATTGGACTATTTGCTAATTCTTTCTTTTTAACTCAGAGGTACTAGCAAAGGTTAGGTTAGGGAGTGAAGACTTCAATATATTGTCCTAGGCCAAGTCAAGCCTAAGATGCAGTATAGAGAAAAGTGCTTTCGCCATCTTGTTTTTAAAAAGAAAGAATGTTGCAATTTTAAATTGGGTTGGTTCCCCTAGTTCATAAAATCCTACAGGTCATCTTGTAGTTTATGTCCTGTGGGTTTTATGTGTGAGACTGTGCATGGCACGATGGTCAAATTTCGTGAGCCAGAAGTGTTCTTATTTCTGGCCGCATACCAATGGCTTTAAAATATGATTGAAAGTGATTGGACTATTTGCTAATTCTTTCTTTTTAACTCAGAGGTACTAGCAAAGGTTAGGTTAGGGAGTGAAGACTTCAATATATTGTCCTAGGCCAAGTCAAGCCTAAGATGCAGTATAGAGAAAAGTGCTTTCGCCATCTTGTTTTTAAAAAGAAATAATGTTGCAATTTTAAATTGGGTTGGTTCCCCTAGTTCATAAAATCCTACAGGTCATCTTGTAGTTTATGTCCTGTGGGTTTTATGTGTGAGACTGTGCATGGCACGATGGTCAAATTTCGTGAGCCAGAAGTGTTCTTATTTCTGGCCGCATACCAATGGCTTTAAAATATGATTGAAAGTGATTGGACTATTTGCTAATTCTTTCTTTTTAACTCAGAGGTACTAGCAAAGGTTAGGTTAGGGAGTGAAGACTTCAATATATTGTCCTAGGCCAAGTCAAGGCCTAAGATGCAGTATAGAGAAAAGTGCTTTCGCCATCTTGTTTTTAAAAAGAAAGAATGTTGCAATTTTAAATTGGGTTGGTTCCCATAGTTCATAAAATCCTACAGGTCATCTTGTAGTTTATGTCCTGTGGGTTTTATGTGTGAGACTGTGCATGGCACGATGGTCAAATTTCGTGAGCCAGAAGTGTTCTTATTTCTGGCCGCATACCAATGGCTTTAAAATATGATTGAAAGTGATTGGACTATTTGCTAATTCTTTCTTTTTAACTCAGAGGTACTAGCAAAGGTTAGGTTAGGGAGTGAAGACTTCAATATATTGTCCTAGGCCAGTCAAGGCCTAAGATGCAGTATAGAGAAAAGTGCTTTCGCCATCTTGTTTTTAAAAAGAAAGAATGTTGCAATTTTAAATTGGGTTGGTTCCCCTAGTTCATAAAATCCTACAGGTCATCTTGTAGTTTATGTCCTGTGGGTTTTATGTGTGAGACTGTGCATGGCACGATGGTCAAATTTCGTGAGCCAGAAGTGTTCTTATTTCTGGCCGCATACCAATGGCTTTAAAATATGATTGAAAGTGATTGGACTATTTGCTAATTCTTTCTTTTTAACTCAGAGGTACTAGCAAAGGTTAGGTTAGGGAGTGAAGACTTCAATATATTGTCCTAGGCCAAGTCAAGCCTAAGATGCAGTATAGAGAAAAGTGCTTTCGCCATCTTGTTTTTAAAAAGAAAGAATGTTGCAATTTTAAATTGGGTTGGTTCCCCTAGTTCATAAAATCCTACAGGTCATCTTGTAGTTTATGTCCTGTGGGTTTTATGTGTGAGACTGTGCATGGCACGATGGTCAAATTTCGTGAGCCAGAAGTGTTCTTATTTCTGGCCGCATACCAATGGCTTTAAAATATGATTGAAAGTGATTGGACTATTTGCTAATTCTTTCTTTTTAACTCAGAGGTACTAGCAAAGGTTAGGTTAGGGAGTGAAGACTTCAATATATTGTCCTAGGCCAAGTCAAGCCTAAGATGCAGTATAGAGAAAAGTGCTTTCGCCATCTTGTTTTTAAAAAGAAATAATGTTGCAATTTTAAATTGGGTTGGTTCCCCTAGTTCATAAAATCCTACAGGTCATCTTGTAGTTTATGTCCTGTGGGTTTTATGTGTGAGACTGTGCATGGCACGATGGTCAAATTTCGTGAGCCAGAAGTGTTCTTATTTCTGGCCGCATACCAATGGCTTTAAAATATGATTGAAAGTGATTGGACTATTTGCTAATTCTTTCTTTTTAACTCAGAGGTACTAGCAAAGGTTAGGTTAGGGAGTGAAGACTTCAATATATTGTCCTAGGCCAAGTCAAGGCCTAAGATGCAGTATAGAGAAAAGTGCTTTCGCCATCTTGTTTTTAAAAAGAAAGAATGTTGCAATTTTAAATTGGGTTGGTTCCCCTAGTTCATAAAATCCTACAGGTCATCTTGTAGTTTATGTCCTGTGGGTTTTATGTGTGAGACTGTGCATGGCACGATGGTCAAATTTCGTGAGCCAGAAGTGTTCTTATTTCTGGCCGTATACCAATGGCTTTAAAATATGATTGAAAGTGATTGGACTATTTGCTAATTCTTTCTTTTTAACTCAGAGGTACTAGCAAAGGTTAGGTTAGGGAGTGAAGACTTCAATATATTGTCCTAGGCCAAGTCAAGGCCTAAGATGCAGTATAGAGAAAAGTGCTTTCGCCATCTTGTTTTTAAAAAGAAAGAATGTTGCAATTTTAAATTGGGTTGGTTCCCCTAGTTCATAAAATCCTACAGGTCATCTTGTAGTTTATGTCCTGTGGGTTTTATGTGTGAGACTGTGCATGGCACGATGGTCAAATTTCGTGAGCCAGAAGTGTTCTTATTTCTGGCCGCATACCAATGGCTTTAAAATATGATTGAAAGTGATTGGACTATTTGCTAATTCTTTCTTTTTAACTCAGAGGTACTAGCAAAGGTTAGGTTAGGGAGTGAAGACTTCAATATATTGTCCTAGGCCAAGTCAAGGCCTAAGATGCAGTATAGAGAAAAGTGCTTTCGCCATCTTGTTTTTAAAAAGAAAGAATGTTGCAATTTTAAATTGGGTTGGTTCCCCTAGTTCATAAAATCCTACAGGTCATCTTGTAGTTTATGTCCTGTGGGTTTTATGTGTGAGACTGTGCATGGCACGATGGTCAAATTTCGTGAGCCAGAAGTGTTCTTATTTCTGGCCGCATACCAATGGCTTTAAAATATGATTGAAAGTGATTGGACTATTTGCTAATTCTTTCTTTTTAACTCAGAGGTACTAGCAAAGGTTAGGTTAGGGAGTGAAGACTTCAATATATTGTCCTAGGCCAGTCAAGGCCTAAGATGCAGTATAGAGAAAAGTGCTTTCGCCATCTTGTTTTTAAAAAGAAAGAATGTTGCAATTTTAAATTGGGTTGGTTCCCCTAGTTCATAAAATCCTACAGGTCATCTTGTAGTTTATGTCCTGTGGGTTTTATGTGTGAGACTGTGCATGGCACGATGGTCAAATTTCGTGAGCCAGAAGTGTTCTTATTTCTGGCCGCATACCAATGGCTTTAAAATATGATTGAAAGTGATTGGACTATTTGCTAATTCTTTATTTTTAACTCAGAGGTACTAGCAAAGGTTAGGTTAGGGAGTGAAGACTTCAATATATTGTCCTAGGCCAAGTCAAGGCCTAAGATGCAGTATAGAGAAAAGTGCTTTCGCCATCTTGTTTTTAAAAAGAAAGAATGTTGCAATTTTAAATTGGGTTGGTTCCCCTAGTTCATAAAATCCTACAGGTCATCTTGTAGTTTATGTCCTGTGGGTTTTATGTGTGAGACTGTGCATGGCACGATGGTCAAATGTTGTGAGCCAGAAGTGTTCTTATTTCTGGCCGCATACCAATGGCTTTAAAATATGATTGAAAGTGATTGGACTATTTGCTAATTCTTTCTTTTTAACTCAGAGGTACTAGCAAAGGTTAGGTTAGGGAGTGAAGACTTCAATATATTGTCCTAGGCCAAGTCAAGGCCTAAGATGCAGTATAGAGAAAAGTGCTTTCGCCATCTTGTTTTTAAAAAGAAAGAATGTTGCAATTTTAAATTGGGTTGGTTCCCCTAGTTCATAAAATCCTACAGGTCATCTTGTAGTTTATGTCCTGTGGGTTTTATGTGTGAGACTGTGCATGGCACGATGGTCAAATTTCGTGAGCCAGAAGTGTTCTTATTTCTGGCCGCATACCAATGGCTTTAAAATATGATTGAAAGTGATTGGACTATTTGCTAATTCTTTCTTTTTAACTCAGAGGTACTAGCAAAGGTTAGGTTAGGGAGTGAAGACTTCAATATATTGTCCTAGGCCAGTCAAGGCCTAAGATGCAGTATAGAGAAAAGTGCTTTCGCCATCTTGTTTTTAAAAAGAAAGAATGTTGCAATTTTAAATTGGGTCGGTTCCCCTAGTTCATAAAATCCTACAGGTCATCTTGTAGTTTATGTCCTGTGGGTTTTATGTGTGAGACTGTGCATGGCACGATGGTCAAATTTCGTGAGCCAGAAGTGTTCTTATTTCTGGCCGCATACCAATGGCTTTAAAATATGATTGAAAGTGATTGGACTATTTGCTAATTCTTTCTTTTTAACTCAGAGGTACTAGCAAAGGTTAGGTTAGGGAGTGAAGACTTCAATATATTGTCCTAGGCCAGTCAAGGCCTAAGATGCAGTATAGAGAAAAGTGCTTTCGCCATCTTGTTTTTAAAAAGAAAGAATGTTGCAATTTTAAATTGGGTTGGTTCCCCTAGTTCATAAAATCCTACAGGTCATCTTGTAGTTTATGTCCTGTGGGTTTTATGTGTGAGACTGTGCATGGCACGATGGTCAAATTTCGTGAGCCAGAAGTGTTCTTATTTCTGGCCGCATACCAATGGCTTTAAAATATGATTGAAAGTGATTGGACTATTTGCTAATTCTTTCTTTTTAACTCAGAGGTACTAGCAAAGGTTAGGTTAGGGAGTGAAGACTTCAATATATTGTCCTAGGCCAAGTCAAGGCCTAAGATGCAGTATAGAGAAAAGTGCTTTCGCCATCTTGTTTTTAAAAAGAAAGAAAGTTGCAATTTTAAATTGGGTTGGTTCCCCTATTTCATAAAATCCTACAGGTCATCTTGTAGTTTATGTCCTGTGGGTTTTATGTGTGAGACTGTGCATGGCACGATGGTCAAATGTCGTGAGCCAGAAGTGTTCTTATTTCTGGCCGCATACCAATGGCTTTAAAATATGATTGAAAGTGATTGGACTATTTGCTAATTCTTTCTTTTTAACTCAGAGGTACTAGCAAAGGTTAGGTTAGGGAGTGAAGACTTCAATATATTGTCCTAGGCCAAGTCAAGCCTAAGATGCAGTATAGAGAAAAGTGCTTTCGCCATCTTGTTTTTAAAAAGAAAGAATGTTGCAATTTTAAATTGGGTTGGTTCCCCTAGTTCATAAAATCCTACAGGTCATCTTGTAGTTTATGTCCTGTGGGTTTTATGTGTGAGACTGTGCATGGCACGATGGTCAAATTTTGTGAGCCAGAAGTGTTCTTATTTCTGGCCGCATACCAATGGCTTTAAAATATGATTGAAAGTGATTGGACTATTTGCTAATTCTTTCTTTTTAACTCAGAGGTACTAGCAAAGGTTAGGTTAGGGAGTGAAGACTTCAATATATTGTCCTAGGCCAAGTCAAGCCTAAGATGCAGTATAGAGAAAAGTGCTTTCGCCATCTTGTTTTTAAAAAGAAATAATGTTGCAATTTTAAATTGGGTTGGTTCCCCTAGTTCATAAAATCCTACAGGTCATCTTGTAGTTTATGTCCTGTGGGTTTTATGTGTGAGACTGTGCATGGCACGATGGTCAAATTTCGTGAGCCAGAAGTGTTCTTATTTCTGGCCGCATACCAATGGCTTTAAAATATGATTGAAAGTGATTGGACTATTTGCTAATTCTTTCTTTTTAACTCAGAGGTACTAGCAAAGGTTAGGTTAGGGAGTGAAGACTTCAATATATTGTCCTAGGCCAAGTCAAGGCCTAAGATGCAGTATAGAGAAAAGTGCTTTCGCCATCTTGTTTTTAAAAAGAAAGAATGTTGCAATTTTAAATTGGGTTGGTTCCCCTAGTTCATAAAATCCTACAGGTCATCTTGTAGTTTATGTCCTGTGGGTTTTATGTGTGAGACTGTGCATGGCACGATGGTCAAATTTCGTGAGCCAGAAGTGTTCTTATTTCTGGCCGCATACCAATGGCTTTAAAATATGATTGAAAGTGATTGGACTATTTGCTAATTCTTTCTTTTTAACTCAGAGGTACTAGCAAAGGTTAGGTTAGGGAGTGAAGACTTCAATATATTGTCCTAGGCCAAGTCAAGGCCTAAGATGCAGTATAGAGAAAAGTGCTTTCGCCATCTTGTTTTTAAAAAGAAAGAATGTTGCAATTTTAAATTGGGTTGGTTCCCCTAGTTCATAAAATCCTACAGGTCATCTTGTAGTTTATGTCCTGTGGGTTTTATGTGTGAGACTGTGCATGGCACGATGGTCAAATTTCGTGAGCCAGAAGTGTTCTTATTTCTGGCCGCATACCAATGGCTTTAAAATATGATTGAAAGTGATTGGACTATTTGCTAATTCTTTCTTTTTAACTCAGAGGTACTAGCAAAGGTTAGGTTAGGGAGTGAAGACTTCAATATATTGTCCTAGGCCAAGTCAAGGCCTAAGATGCAGTATAGAGAAAAGTGCTTTCGCCATCTTGTTTTTAAAAAGAAAGAATGTTGCAATTTTAAATTGGGTTGGTTCCCCTAGTTCATAAAATCCTACAGGTCATCTTGTAGTTTATGTCCTGTGGGTTTTATGTGTGAGACTGTGCATGGCACGATGGTCAAATTTCGTGAGCCAGAAGTGTTCTTATTTCTGGCCGCATACCAATGGCTTTAAAATATGATTGAAAGTGATTGGACTATTTGCTAATTCTTTCTTTTTAACTCAGAGGTACTAGCAAAGGTTAGGTTAGGGAGTGAAGACTTCAATATATTGTCCTAGGCCAAGTCAAGGCCTAAGATGCAGTATAGAGAAAAGTGCTTTCGCCATCTTGTTTTTAAAAAGAAAGAATGTTGCAATTTTAAATTGGGTTGGTTCCCCTAGTTCATAAAATCCTACAGGTCATCTTGTAGTTTATGTCCTGTGGGTTTTATGTGTGAGACTGTGCATGGCACGATGGTCAAATTTCGTGAGCCAGAAGTGTTCTTATTTCTGGCCGCATACCAATGGCTTTAAAATATGATTGAAAGTGATTGGACTATTTGCTAATTCTTTCTTTTTAACTCAGAGGTACTAGCAAAGGTTAGGTTAGGGAGTGAAGACTTCAATATATTGTCCTAGGCCAAGTCAAGGCCTAAGATGCAGTATAGAGAAAAGTGCTTTCGCCATCTTGTTTTTAAAAAGAAAGAATGTTGCAATTTTAAATTGGGTTAGTTCCCCTAGTTCATAAAATCCTACAGGTCATCTTGTAGTTTATGTCCTGTGGGTTTTATGTGTGAGACTGTGCATGGCACGATGGTCAAATTTCGTGAGCCAGAAGTGTTCTTATTTCTGGCCGCATACCAATGGCTTTAAAATATGATTGAAAGTGATTGGACTATTTGCTAATTCTTTCTTTTTAACTCAGAGGTACTAGCAAAGGTTAGGTTAGGGAGTGAAGACTTCAATATATTGTCCTAGGCCAAGTCAAGGCCTAAGATGCAGTATAGAGAAAAGTGCTTTCGCCATCTTGTTTTTAAAAAGAAAGAATGTTGCAATTTTAAATTGGGTTGGTTCCCCTAGTTCATAAAATCCTACAGGTCATCTTGTAGTTTATGTCCTGTGGGTTTTATGTGTGAGACTGTGCATGGCACGATGGTTAAATTTCGTGAGCCAGAAGTGTTCTTATTTCTGGCCGCATACCAATGGCTTTAAAATATGATTGAAAGTGATTGGACTATTTGCTAATTCTTTCTTTTTAACTCAGAGGTACTAGCAAAGGTTAGGTTAGGGAGTGAAGACTTCAATATATTGTCCTAGGCCAAGTCAAGCCTAAGATGCAGTATAGAGAAAAGTGCTTTCGCCATCTTGTTTTTAAAAAGAAATAATGTTGCAATTTTAAATTGGGTTGGTTCCCCTAGTTCATAAAATCCTACAGGTCATCTTGTAGTTTATGTCCTGTGGGTTTTATGTGTGAGACTGTGCATGGCACGATGGTCAAATTTCGTGAGCCAGAAGTGTTCTTATTTCTGGCCGCATACCAATGGCTTTAAAATATGATTGAAAGTGATTGGACTATTTGCTAATTCTTTCTTTTTAACTCAGAGGTACTAGCAAAGGTTAGGTTAGGGAGTGAAGACTTCAATATATTGTCCTAGGCCAAGTCAAGGCCTAAGATGCAGTATAGAGAAAAGTGCTTTCGCCATCTTGTTTTTAAAAAGAAAGAATGTTGCAATTTTAAATTGGGTTGGTTCCCCTAGTTCATAAAATCCTACAGGTCATCTTGTAGTTTATGTCCTGTGGGTTTTATGTGTGAGACTGTGCATGGCACGATGGTCAAATTTCGTGAGCCAGAAGTGTTCTTATTTCTGGCCGCATACCAATGGCTTTAAAATATGATTGAAAGTGATTGGACTATTTGCTAATTCTTTCTTTTTAACTCAGAGGTACTAGCAAAGGTTAGGTTAGGGAGTGAAGACTTCAATATATTGTCCTAGGCCAAGTCAAGGCCTAAGATGCAGTATAGAGAAAAGTGCTTTCGCCATCTTGTTTTTAAAAAGAAAGAATGTTGCAATTTTAAATTGGGTTGGTTCCCCTAGTTCATAAAATCCTACAGGTCATCTTGTAGTTTATGTCCTGTGGGTTTTATGTGTGAGACTGTGCATGGCACGATGGTCAAATTTCGTGAGCCAGAAGTGTTCTTATTTCTGGCCGCATACCAATGGCTTTAAAATATGATTGAAAGTGATTGGACTATTTGCTAATTCTTTCTTTTTAACTCAGAGGTACTAGCAAAGGTTAGGTTAGGGAGTGAAGACTTCAATATATTGTCCTAGGCCAAGTCAAGGCCTAAGATGCAGTATAGAGAAAAGTGCTTTCGCCATCTTGTTTTTAAAAAGAAAGAATGCTGCAATTTTAAATTGGGTTGGTTCCCCTAGTTCATAAAATCCTACAGGTCATCTTGTAGTTTATGTCCTGTGGGTTTTATGTGTGAGACTGTGCATGGCACGATGGTCAAATTTCGTGAGCCAGAAGTGTTCTTATTTCTGGCCGCATACCAATGGCTTTAAAATATGATTGAAAGTGATTGGACTATTTGCTAATTCTTTCTTTTTAACTCAGAGGTACTAGCAAAGGTTAGGTTAGGGAGTGAAGACTTCAATATATTGTCCTAGGCCAAGTCAAGGCCTAAGATGCAGTATAGAGAAAAGTGCTTTCGCCATCTTGTTTTTAAAAAGAAAGAATGTTGCAATTTTAAATTGGGTTGGTTCCCCTAGTTCATAAAATCCTACAGGTCATCTTGTAGTTTATGTCCTGTGGGTTTTATGTGTGAGACTGTGCATGGCACGATGGTCAAATTTCGTGAGCCAGAAGTGTTCTTATTTCTGGCCGCATACCAATGGCTTTAAAATATGATTGAAAGTGATTGGACTATTTGCTAATTCTTTCTTTTTAACTCAGAGGTACTAGCAAAGGTTAGGTTAGGGAGTGAAGACTTCAATATATTGTCCTAGGCCAAGTCAAGGCCTAAGATGCAGTATAGAGAAAAGTGCTTTCGCCATCTTGTTTTTAAAAAGAAAGAATGTTGCAATTTTAAATTGGGTTAGTTCCCCTAGTTCATAAAATCCTACAGGTCATCTTGTAGTTTATGTCCTGTGGGTTTTATGTGTGAGACTGTGCATGGCACGATGGTCAAATTTCGTGAGCCAGAAGTGTTCTTATTTCTGGCCGCATACCAATGGCTTTAAAATATGATTGAAAGTGATTGGACTATTTGCTAATTCTTTCTTTTTAACTCAGAGGTACTAGCAAAGGTTAGGTTAGGGAGTGAAGACTTCAATATATTGTCCTAGGCCAAGTCAAGGCCTAAGATGCAGTATAGAGAAAAGTGCTTTCGCCATCTTGTTTTTAAAAAGAAAGAATGTTGCAATTTTAAATTGGGTTGGTTCCCCTAGTTCATAAAATCCTACAGGTCATCTTGTAGTTTATGTCCTGTGGGTTTTATGTGTGAGACTGTGCATGGCACGATGGTCAAATTTCGTGAGCCAGAAGTGTTCTTATTTCTGGCCGCATACCAATGGCTTTAAAATATGATTGAAAGTGATTGGACTATTTGCTAATTCTTTCTTTTTAACTCAGAGGTACTAGCAAAGGTTAGGTTAGGGAGTGAAGACTTCAATATATTGTCCTAGGCCAGTCAAGGCCTAAGATGCAGTATAGAGAAAAGTGCTTTCGCCATCTTGTTTTTAAAAAGAAAGAATGTTGCAATTTTAAATTGGGTCGGTTCCCCTAGTTCATAAAATCCTACAGGTCATCTTGTAGTTTATGTCCTGTGGGTTTTATGTGTGAGACTGTGCATGGCACGATGGTCAAATTTCGTGAGCCAGAAGTGTTCTTATTTCTGGCCGCATACCAATGGCTTTAAAATATGATTGAAAGTGATTGGACTATTTGCTAATTCTTTCTTTTTAACTCAGAGGTACTAGCAAAGGTTAGGTTAGGGAGTGAAGACTTCAATATATTGTCCTAGGCCAAGTCAAGGCCTAAGATGCAGTATAGAGAAAAGTGCTTTCGCCATCTTGTTTTTAAAAAGAAAGAATGTTGCAATTTTAAATTGGGTTGGTTCCCCTAGTTCATAAAATCCTACAGGTCATCTTGTAGTTTATGTCCTGTGGGTTTTATGTGTGAGACTGTGCATGGCACGATGGTCAAATTTCGTGAACCAGAAGTGTTCTTATTTCTGGCCGCATACCAATGGCTTTAAAATATGATTGAAAGTGATTGGACTATTTGCTAATTCTTTCTTTTTAACTCAGAGGTACTAGCAAAGGTTAGGTTAGGGAGTGAAGACTTCAATATATTGTCCTAGGCCAGTCAAGGCCTAAGATGCAGTATAGAGAAAAGTGCTTTCGCCATCTTGTTTTTAAAAAGAAAGAATGTTGCAATTTTAAATTGGGTTGGTTCCCCTAGTTCATAAAATCCTACAGGTCATCTTGTAGTTTATGTCCTGTGGGTTTTATGTGTGAGACTGTGCATGGCACGATGGTCAAATTTCGTGAGCCAGAAGTGTTCTTATTTCTGGCCGCATACCAATGGCTTTAAAATATGATTGAAAGTGATTGGACTATTTGCTAATTCTTTCTTTTTAACTCAGAGGTACTAGCAAAGGTTAGGTTAGGGAGTGAAGACTTCAATATATTGTCCTAGGCCAAGTCAAGGCCTAAGATGCAGTATAGAGAAAAGTGCTTTCGCCATCTTGTTTTTAAAAAGAAAGAAAGTTGCAATTTTAAATTGGGTTGGTTCCCCTATTTCATAAAATCCTACAGGTCATCTTGTAGTTTATGTCCTGTGGGTTTTATGTGTGAGACTGTGCATGGCACGATGGTCAAATGTCGTGAGCCAGAAGTGTTCTTATTTCTGGCCGCATACCAATGGCTTTAAAATATGATTGAAAGTGATTGGACTATTTGCTAATTCTTTCTTTTTAACTCAGAGGTACTAGCAAAGGTTAGGTTAGGGAGTGAAGACTTCAATATATTGTCCTAGGCCAAGTCAAGCCTAAGATGCAGTATAGAGAAAAGTGCTTTCGCCATCTTGTTTTTAAAAAGAAAGAATGTTGCAATTTTAAATTGGGTTGGTTCCCCTAGTTCATAAAATCCTACAGGTCATCTTGTAGTTTATGTCCTGTGGGTTTTATGTGTGAGACTGTGCATGGCACGATGGTCAAATTTCGTGAGCCAGAAGTGTTCTTATTTCTGGCCGCATACCAATGGCTTTAAAATATGATTGAAAGTGATTGGACTATTTGCTAATTCTTTCTTTTTAACTCAGAGGTACTAGCAAAGGTTAGGTTAGGGAGTGAAGACTTCAATATATTGTCCTAGGCCAAGTCAAGGCCTAAGATGCAGTATAGAGAAAAGTGCTTTCGCCATCTTGTTTTTAAAAAGAAAGAATGTTGCAATTTTAAATTGGGTTGGTTCCCCTAGTTCATAAAATCCTACAGGTCATCTTGTAGTTTATGTCCTGTGGGTTTTATGTGTGAGACTGTGCATGGCACGATGGTCAAATTTCGTGAGCCAGAAGTGTTCTTATTTCTGGCCGCATACCAATGGCTTTAAAATATGATTGAAAGTGATTGGACTATTTGCTAATTCTTTCTTTTTAACTCAGAGGTACTAGCAAAGGTTAGGTTAGGGAGTGAAGACTTCAATATATTGTCCTAGGCCAGTCAAGGCCTAAGATGCAGTATAGAGAAAAGTGCTTTCGCCATCTTGTTTTTAAAAAGAAAGAATGTTGCAATTTTAAATTGGGTTGGTTCCCCTAGTTCATAAAATCCTACAGGTCATCTTGTAGTTTATGTCCTGTGGGTTTTATGTGTGAGACTGTGCATGGCACGATGGTCAAATTTCGTGAGCCAGAAGTGTTCTTATTTCTGGCCGCATACCAATGGCTTTAAAATATGATTGAAAGTGATTGGACTATTTGCTAATTCTTTCTTTTTAACTCAGAGGTACTAGCAAAGGTTAGGTTAGGGAGTGAAGACTTCAATATATTGTCCTAGGCCAAGTCAAGCCTAAGATGCAGTATAGAGAAAAGTGCTTTCGCCATCTTGTTTTTAAAAAGAAATAATGTTGCAATTTTAAATTGGGTTGGTTCCCCTAGTTCATAAAATCCTACAGGTCATCTTGTAGTTTATGTCCTGTGGGTTTTATGTGTGAGACTGTGCATGGCACGATGGTCAAATTTCGTGAGCCAGAAGTGTTCTTATTTCTGGCCGCATACCAATGGCTTTAAAATATGATTGAAAGTGATTGGACTATTTGCTAATTCTTTCTTTTTAACTCAGAGGTACTAGCAAAGGTTAGGTTAGGGAGTGAAGACTTCAATATATTGTCCTAGGCCAAGTCAAGGCCTAAGATGCAGTATAGAGAAAAGTGCTTTCGCCATCTTGTTTTTAAAAAGAAAGAATGTTGCAATTTTAAATTGGGTTGGTTCCCCTAGTTCATAAAATCCTACAGGTCATCTTGTAGTTTATGTCCTGTGGGTTTTATGTGTGAGACTGTGCATGGCACGATGGTCAAATTTCGTGAGCCAGAAGTGTTCTTATTTCTGGCCGTATACCAATGGCTTTAAAATATGATTGAAAGTGATTGGACTATTTGCTAATTCTTTCTTTTTAACTCAGAGGTACTAGCAAAGGTTAGGTTAGGGAGTGAAGACTTCAATATATTGTCCTAGGCCAAGTCAAGGCCTAAGATGCAGTATAGAGAAAAGTGCTTTCGCCATCTTGTTTTTAAAAAGAAAGAATGTTGCAATTTTAAATTGGGTTGGTTCCCCTAGTTCATAAAATCCTACAGGTCATCTTGTAGTTTATGTCCTGTGGGTTTTATGTGTGAGACTGTGCATGGCACGATGGTCAAATTTCGTGAGCCAGAAGTGTTCTTATTTCTGGCCGCATACCAATGGCTTTAAAATATGATTGAAAGTGATTGGACTATTTGCTAATTCTTTCTTTTTAACTCAGAGGTACTAGCAAAGGTTAGGTTAGGGAGTGAAGACTTCAATATATTGTCCTAGGCCAAGTCAAGGCCTAAGATGCAGTATAGAGAAAAGTGCTTTCGCCATCTTGTTTTTAAAAAGAAAGAATGTTGCAATTTTAAATTGGGTTGGTTCCCCTAGTTCATAAAATCCTACAGGTCATCTTGTAGTTTATGTCCTGTGGGTTTTATGTGTGAGACTGTGCATGGCACGATGGTCAAATTTCGTGAGCCAGAAGTGTTCTTATTTCTGGCCGCATACCAATGGCTTTAAAATATGATTGAAAGTGATTGGACTATTTGCTAATTCTTTCTTTTTAACTCAGAGGTACTAGCAAAGGTTAGGTTAGGGAGTGAAGACTTCAATATATTGTCCTAGGCCAGTCAAGGCCTAAGATGCAGTATAGAGAAAAGTGCTTTCGCCATCTTGTTTTTAAAAAGAAAGAATGTTGCAATTTTAAATTGGGTTGGTTCCCCTAGTTCATAAAATCCTACAGGTCATCTTGTAGTTTATGTCCTGTGGGTTTTATGTGTGAGACTGTGCATGGCACGATGGTCAAATTTCGTGAGCCAGAAGTGTTCTTATTTCTGGCCGCATACCAATGGCTTTAAAATATGATTGAAAGTGATTGGACTATTTGCTAATTCTTTATTTTTAACTCAGAGGTACTAGCAAAGGTTAGGTTAGGGAGTGAAGACTTCAATATATTGTCCTAGGCCAAGTCAAGGCCTAAGATGCAGTATAGAGAAAAGTGCTTTCGCCATCTTGTTTTTAAAAAGAAAGAATGTTGCAATTTTAAATTGGGTTGGTTCCCCTAGTTCATAAAATCCTACAGGTCATCTTGTAGTTTATGTCCTGTGGGTTTTATGTGTGAGACTGTGCATGGCACGATGGTCAAATGTTGTGAGCCAGAAGTGTTCTTATTTCTGGCCGCATACCAATGGCTTTAAAATATGATTGAAAGTGATTGGACTATTTGCTAATTCTTTCTTTTTAACTCAGAGGTACTAGCAAAGGTTAGGTTAGGGAGTGAAGACTTCAATATATTGTCCTAGGCCAAGTCAAGGCCTAAGATGCAGTATAGAGAAAAGTGCTTTCGCCATCTTGTTTTTAAAAAGAAAGAATGTTGCAATTTTAAATTGGGTTGGTTCCCCTAGTTCATAAAATCCTACAGGTCATCTTGTAGTTTATGTCCTGTGGGTTTTATGTGTGAGACTGTGCATGGCACGATGGTCAAATTTCGTGAGCCAGAAGTGTTCTTATTTCTGGCCGCATACCAATGGCTTTAAAATATGATTGAAAGTGATTGGACTATTTGCTAATTCTTTCTTTTTAACTCAGAGGTACTAGCAAAGGTTAGGTTAGGGAGTGAAGACTTCAATATATTGTCCTAGGCCAGTCAAGGCCTAAGATGCAGTATAGAGAAAAGTGCTTTCGCCATCTTGTTTTTAAAAAGAAAGAATGTTGCAATTTTAAATTGGGTCGGTTCCCCTAGTTCATAAAATCCTACAGGTCATCTTGTAGTTTATGTCCTGTGGGTTTTATGTGTGAGACTGTGCATGGCACGATGGTCAAATTTCGTGAGCCAGAAGTGTTCTTATTTCTGGCCGCATACCAATGGCTTTAAAATATGATTGAAAGTGATTGGACTATTTGCTAATTCTTTCTTTTTAACTCAGAGGTACTAGCAAAGGTTAGGTTAGGGAGTGAAGACTTCAATATATTGTCCTAGGCCAAGTCAAGGCCTAAGATGCAGTATAGAGAAAAGTGCTTTCGCCATCTTGTTTTTAAAAAGAAAGAAAGTTGCAATTTTAAATTGGGTTGGTTCCCCTATTTCATAAAATCCTACAGGTCATCTTGTAGTTTATGTCCTGTGGGTTTTATGTGTGAGACTGTGCATGGCACGATGGTCAAATTTCGTGAGCCAGAAGTGTTCTTATTTCTGGCCGCATACCAATGGCTTTAAAATATGATTGAAAGTGATTGGACTATTTGCTAATTCTTTCTTTTTAACTCAGAGGTACTAGCAAAGGTTAGGTTAGGGAGTGAAGACTTCAATATATTGTCCTAGGCCAAGTCAAGCCTAAGAAGCAGTATAGAGAAAAGTGCTTTCGCCATCTTGTTTTTAAAAAGAAAGAATGTTGCAATTTTAAATTGGGTTGGTTCCCCTAGTTCATAAAATCCTACAGGTCATCTTGTAGTTTATGTCCTGTGGGTTTTATGTGTGAGACTGTGCATGGCACGATGGTCAAATTTCGTGAGCCAGAAGTGTTCTTATTTCTGGCCGCATACCAATGGCTTTAAAATATGATTGAAAGTGATTGGACTATTTGCTAATTCTTTCTTTTTAACTCAGAGGTACTAGCAAAGGTTAGGTTAGGGAGTGAAGACTTCAATATATTGTCCTAGGCCAAGTCAAGGCCTAAGATGCAGTATAGAGAAAAGTGCTTTCGCCATCTTGTTTTTAAAAAGAAAGAATGTTGCAATTTTAAATTGGGTTGGTTCCCCTAGTTCATAAAATCCTACAGGTCATCTTGTAGTTTATGTCCTGTGGGTTTTATGTGTGAGACTGTGCATGGCACGATGGTCAAATTTCGTGAGCCAGAAGTGTTCTTATTTCTGGCCGCATACCAATGGCTTTAAAATATGATTGAAAGTGATTGGACTATTTGCTAATTCTTTCTTTTTAACTCAGAGGTACTAGCAAAGGTTAGGTTAGGGAGTGAAGACTTCAATATATTGTCCTAGGCCAAGTCAAGGCCTAAGATGCAGTATAGAGAAAAGTGCTTTCGCCATCTTGTTTTTAAAAAGAAAGAATGTTGCAATTTTAAATTGGGTTGGTTCCCCTAGTTCATAAAATCCTACAGGTCATCTTGTAGTTTATGTCCTGTGGGTTTTATGTGTGAGACTGTGCATGGCACGATGGTCAAATTTCGTGAGCCAGAAGTGTTCTTATTTCTGGCCGCATACCAATGGCTTTAAAATATGATTGAAAGTGATTGGACTATTTGCTAATTCTTTCTTTTTAACTCAGAGGTACTAGCAAAGGTTAGGTTAGGGAGTGAAGACTTCAATATATTGTCCTAGGCCAAGTCAAGGCCTAAGATGCAGTATAGAGAAAAGTGCTTTCGCCATCTTGTTTTTAAAGAGAAAGAATGTTGCAATTTTAAATTGGGTTAGTTCCCCTAGTTCATAAAATCCTACAGGTCATCTTGTAGTTTATGTCCTGTGGGTTTTATGTGTGAGACTGTGCATGGCACGATGGTCAAATTTCGTGAGCCAGAAGTGTTCTTATTTCTGGCCGCATACCAATGGCTTTAAAATATGATTGAAAGTGATTGGACTATTTGCTAATTCTTTCTTTTTAACTCAGAGGTACTAGCAAAGGTTAGGTTAGGGAGTGAAGACTTCAATATATTGTCCTAGGCCAAGTCAAGGCCTAAGATGCAGTATAGAGAAAAGTGCTTTCGCCATCTTGTTTTTAAAAAGAAAGAATGTTGCAATTTTAAATTGGGTTGGTTCCCCTAGTTCATAAAATCCTACAGGTCATCTTGTAGTTTATGTCCTGTGGGTTTTATGTGTGAGACTGTGCATGGCACGATGGTCAAATTTCGTGAGCCAGAAGTGTTCTTATTTCTGGCCGCATACCAATGGCTTTAAAATATGATTGAAAGTGATTGGACTATTTGCTAATTCTTTCTTTTTAACTCAGAGGTACTAGCAAAGGTTAGGTTAGGGAGTGAAGACTTCAATATATTGTCCTAGGCCAAGTCAAGGCCTAAGATGCAGTATAGAGAAAAGTGCTTTCGCCATCTTGTTTTTAAAAAGAAAGAATGTTGCAATTTTAAATTGGGTTGGTTCCCCTAGTTCATAAAATCCTACAGGTCATCTTGTAGTTTATGTCCTGTGGGTTTTATGTGTGAGACTGTGCATGGCACGATGGTCAAATGTTGTGAGCCAGAAGTGTTCTTATTTCTGGCCGCATACCAATGGCTTTAAAATATGATTGAAAGTGATTGGACTATTTGCTAATTCTTTCTTTTTAACTCAGAGGTACTAGCAAAGGTTAGGTTAGGGAGTGAAGACTTCAATATATTGTCCTAGGCCAAGTCAAGGCCTAAGATGCAGTATAGAGAAAAGTGCTTTCGCCATCTTGTTTTTAAAAAGAAAGAATGTTGCAATTTTAAATTGGGTTGGTTCCCCTAGTTCATAAAATCCTACAGGTCATCTTGTAGTTTATGTCCTGTGGGTTTTATGTGTGAGACTGTGCATGGCACGATGGTCAAATTTCGTGAGCCAGAAGTGTTCTTATTTCTGGCCGCATACCAATGGCTTTAAAATATGATTGAAAGTGATTGGACTATTTGCTAATTCTTTCTTTTTAACTCAGAGGTACTAGCAAAGGTTAGGTTAGGGAGTGAAGACTTCAATATATTGTCCTAGGCCAAGTCAAGGCCTAAGATGCAGTATAGAGAAAAGTGCTTTCGCCATCTTGTTTTTAAAAAGAAAGAATGTTGCAATTTTAAATTGGGTTGGTTCCCCTAGTTCATAAAATCCTACAGGTCATCTTGTAGTTTATGTCCTGTGGGTTTTATGTGTGAGACTGTGCATGGCACGATGGTCAAATTTCGTGAGCCAGAAGTGTTCTTATTTCTGGCCGCATACCAATGGCTTTAAAATATGATTGAAAGTGATTGGACTATTTGCTAATTCTTTCTTTTTAACTCAGAGGTACTAGCAAAGGTTAGGTTAGGGAGTGAAGACTTCAATATATTGTCCTAGGCCAAGTCAAGGCCTAAGATGCAGTATAGAGAAAAGTGCTTTCGCCATCTTGTTTTTAAAAAGAAAGAATGTTGCAATTTTAAATTGGGTTAGTTCCCCTAGTTCATAAAATCCTACAGGTCATCTTGTAGTTTATGTCCTGTGGGTTTTATGTGTGAGACTGTGCATGGCACGATGGTCAAATTTCGTGAGCCAGAAGTGTTCTTATTTCTGGCCGCATACCAATGGCTTTAAAATATGATTGAAAGTGATTGGACTATTTGCTAATTCTTTCTTTTTAACTCAGAGGTACTAGCAAAGGTTAGGTTAGGGAGTGAAGACTTCAATATATTGTCCTAGGCCAAGTCAAGGCCTAAGATGCAGTATAGAGAAAAGTGCTTTCGCCATCTTGTTTTTAAAAAGAAAGAATGTTGCAATTTTAAATTGGGTTGGTTCCCCTAGTTCATAAAATCCTACAGGTCATCTTGTAGTTTATGTCCTGTGGGTTTTATGTGTGAGACTGTGCATGGCACGATGGTCAAATTTCGTGAGCCAGAAGTGTTCTTATTTCTGGCCGCATACCAATGGCTTTAAAATATGATTGAAAGTGATTGGACTATTTGCTAATTCTTTCTTTTTAACTCAGAGGTACTAGCAAAGGTTAGGTTAGGGAGTGAAGACTTCAATATATTGTCCTAGGCCAGTCAAGGCCTAAGATGCAGTATAGAGAAAAGTGCTTTCGCCATCTTGTTTTTAAAAAGAAAGAATGTTGCAATTTTAAATTGGGTCGGTTCCCCTAGTTCATAAAATCCTACAGGTCATCTTGTAGTTTATGTCCTGTGGGTTTTATGTGTGAGACTGTGCATGGCACGATGGTCAAATTTCGTGAGCCAGAAGTGTTCTTATTTCTGGCCGCATACCAATGGCTTTAAAATATGATTGAAAGTGATTGGACTATTTGCTAATTCTTTCTTTTTAACTCAGAGGTACTAGCAAAGGTTAGGTTAGGGAGTGAAGACTTCAATATATTGTCCTAGGCCAAGTCAAGGCCTAAGATGCAGTATAGAGAAAAGTGCTTTCGCCATCTTGTTTTTAAAAAGAAAGAATGTTGCAATTTTAAATTGGGTTGGTTCCCCTAGTTCATAAAATCCTACAGGTCATCTTGTAGTTTATGTCCTGTGGGTTTTATGTGTGAGACTGTGCATGGCACGATGGTCAAATTTCGTGAGCCAGAAGTGTTCTTATTTCTGGCCGCATACCAATGGCTTTAAAATATGATTGAAAGTGATTGGACTATTTGCTAATTCTTTCTTTTTAACTCAGAGGTACTAGCAAAGGTTAGGTTAGGGAGTGAAGACTTCAATATATTGTCCTAGGCCAGTCAAGGCCTAAGATGCAGTATAGAGAAAAGTGCTTTCGCCATCTTGTTTTTAAAAAGAAAGAATGTTGCAATTTTAAATTGGGTTGGTTCCCCTAGTTCATAAAATCCTACAGGTCATCTTGTAGTTTATGTCCTGTGGGTTTTATGTGTGAGACTGTGCATGGCACGATGGTCAAATTTCGTGAGCCAGAAGTGTTCTTATTTCTGGCCGCATACCAATGGCTTTAAAATATGATTGAAAGTGATTGGACTATTTGCTAATTCTTTCTTTTTAACTCAGAGGTACTAGCAAAGGTTAGGTTAGGGAGTGAAGACTTCAATATATTGTCCTAGGCCAAGTCAAGGCCTAAGATGCAGTATAGAGAAAAGTGCTTTCGCCATCTTGTTTTTAAAAAGAAAGAATGTTGCAATTTTAAATTGGGTTGGTTCCCCTAGTTCATAAAATCCTACAGGTCATCTTGTAGTTTATGTCCTGTGGGTTTTATGTGTGAGACTG
Source organism: Nannobrachium achirus (assembly GCF_963921795.1). Lineage (NCBI taxonomy): Eukaryota > Metazoa > Chordata > Actinopteri > Myctophiformes > Myctophidae > Nannobrachium > Nannobrachium achirus. The sequence goes on from NW_027664934.1 coordinate 151,940, forward strand.
TGCATGGCACGATGGTCAAATGTCGTGAGCCAGAAGTGTTCTTATTTCTGGCCGCATACCAATGGCTTTAAAATATGATTGAAAGTGATTGGACTATTTGCTAATTCTTTCTTTTTAACTCAGAGGTACTAGCAAAGGTTAGGTTAGGGAGTGAAGACTTCAATATATTGTCCTAGGCCAAGTCAAGCCTAAGATGCAGTATAGAGAAAAGTGCTTTCGCCATCTTGTTTTTAAAAAGAAAGAATGTTGCAATTTTAAATTGGGTTGGTTCCCCTAGTTCATAAAATCCTACAGGTCATCTTGTAGTTTATGTCCTGTGGGTTTTATGTGTGAGACTGTGCATGGCACGATGGTCAAATTTCGTGAGCCAGAAGTGTTCTTATTTCTGGCCGCATACCAATGGCTTTAAAATATGATTGAAAGTGATTGGACTATTTGCTAATTCTTTCTTTTTAACTCAGAGGTACTAGCAAAGGTTAGGTTAGGGAGTGAAGACTTCAATATATTGTCCTAGGCCAGTCAAGGCCTAAGATGCAGTATAGAGAAAAGTGCTTTCGCCATCTTGTTTTTAAAAAGAAAGAATGTTGCAATTTTAAATTGGGTTGGTTCCCCTAGTTCATAAAATCCTACAGGTCATCTTGTAGTTTATGTCCTGTGGGTTTTATGTGTGAGACTGTGCATGGCACGATGGTCAAATTTCGTGAGCCAGAAGTGTTCTTATTTCTGGCCGCATACCAATGGCTTTAAAATATGATTGAAAGTGATTGGACTATTTGCTAATTCTTTCTTTTTAACTCAGAGGTACTAGCAAAGGTTAGGTTAGGGAGTGAAGACTTCAATATATTGTCCTAGGCCAAGTCAAGCCTAAGATGCAGTATAGAGAAAAGTGCTTTCGCCATCTTGTTTTTAAAAAGAAATAATGTTGCAATTTTAAATTGGGTTGGTTCCCCTAGTTCATAAAATCCTACAGGTCATCTTGTAGTTTATGTCCTGTGGGTTTTATGTGTGAGACTGTGCATGGCACGATGGTCAAATTTCGTGAGCCAGAAGTGTTCTTATTTCTGGCCGCATACCAATGGCTTTAAAATATGATTGAAAGTGATTGGACTATTTGCTAATTCTTTCTTTTTAACTCAGAGGTACTAGCAAAGGTTAGGTTAGGGAGTGAAGACTTCAATATATTGTCCTAGGCCAAGTCAAGGCCTAAGATGCAGTATAGAGAAAAGTGCTTTCGCCATCTTGTTTTTAAAAAGAAAGAATGTTGCAATTTTAAATTGGGTTGGTTCCCCTAGTTCATAAAATCCTACAGGTCATCTTGTAGTTTATGTCCTGTGGGTTTTATGTGTGAGACTGTGCATGGCACGATGGTCAAATTTCGTGAGCCAGAAGTGTTCTTATTTCTGGCCGCATACCAATGGCTTTAAAATATGATTGAAAGTGATTGGACTATTTGCTAATTCTTTCTTTTTAACTCAGAGGTACTAGCAAAGGTTAGGTTAGGGAGTGAAGACTTCAATATATTGTCCTAGGCCAAGTCAAGGCCTAAGATGCAGTATAGAGAAAAGTGCTTTCGCCATCTTGTTTTTAAAAAGAAAGAATGTTGCAATTTTAAATTGGGTTAGTTCCCCTAGTTCATAAAATCCTACAGGTCATCTTGTAGTTTATGTCCTGTGGGTTTTATGTGTGAGACTGTGCATGGCACGATGGTCAAATTTCGTGAGCCAGAAGTGTTCTTATTTCTGGCCGCATACCAATGGCTTTAAAATATGATTGAAAGTGATTGGACTATTTGCTAATTCTTTCTTTTTAACTCAGAGGTACTAGCAAAGGTTAGGTTAGGGAGTGAAGACTTCAATATATTGTCCTAGGCCAAGTCAAGGCCTAAGATGCAGTATAGAGAAAAGTGCTTTCGCCATCTTGTTTTTAAAAAGAAAGAATGTTGCAATTTTAAATTGGGTTGGTTCCCCTAGTTCATAAAATCCTACAGGTCATCTTGTAGTTTATGTCCTGTGGGTTTTATGTGTGAGACTGTGCATGGCACGATGGTCAAATTTCGTGAGCCAGAAGTGTTCTTATTTCTGGCCGCATACCAATGGCTTTAAAATATGATTGAAAGTGATTGGACTATTTGCTAATTCTTTCTTTTTAACTCAGAGGTACTAGCAAAGGTTAGGTTAGGGAGTGAAGACTTCAATATATTGTCCTAGGCCAAGTCAAGGCCTAAGATGCAGTATAGAGAAAAGTGCTTTCGCCATCTTGTTTTTAAAAAGAAAGAATGTTGCAATTTTAAATTGGGTTGGTTCCCATAGTTCATAAAATCCTACAGGTCATCTTGTAGTTTATGTCCTGTGGGTTTTATGTGTGAGACTGTGCATGGCACGATGGTCAAATGTTGTGAGCCAGAAGTGTTCTTATTTCTGGCCGCATACCAATGGCTTTAAAATATGATTGAAAGTGATTGGACTATTTGCTAATTCTTTCTTTTTAACTCAGAGGTACTAGCAAAGGTTAGGTTAGGGAGTGAAGACTTCAATATATTGTCCTAGGCCAGTCAAGGCCTAAGATGCAGTATAGAGAAAAGTGCTTTCGCCATCTTGTTTTTAAAAAGAAAGAATGTTGCAATTTTAAATTGGGTTGGTTCCCCTAGTTCATAAAATCCTACAGGTCATCTTGTAGTTTATGTCCTGTGGGTTTTATGTGTGAGACTGTGCATGGCACGATGGTCAAATTTCGTGAGCCAGAAGTGTTCTTATTTCTGGCCGCATACCAATGGCTTTAAAATATGATTGAAAGTGATTGGACTATTTGCTAATTCTTTCTTTTTAACTCAGAGGTACTAGCAAAGGTTAGGTTAGGGAGTGAAGACTTCAATATATTGTCCTAGGCCAAGTCAAGCCTAAGATGCAGTATAGAGAAAAGTGCTTTCGCCATCTTGTTTTTAAAAAGAAAGAATGTTGCAATTTTAAATTGGGTTGGTTCCCCTAGTTCATAAAATCCTACAGGTCATCTTGTAGTTTATGTCCTGTGGGTTTTATGTGTGAGACTGTGCATGGCACGATGGTCAAATTTCGTGAGCCAGAAGTGTTCTTATTTCTGGCCGCATACCAATGGCTTTAAAATATGATTGAAAGTGATTGGACTATTTGCTAATTCTTTCTTTTTAACTCAGAGGTACTAGCAAAGGTTAGGTTAGGGAGTGAAGACTTCAATATATTGTCCTAGGCCAAGTCAAGCCTAAGATGCAGTATAGAGAAAAGTGCTTTCGCCATCTTGTTTTTAAAAAGAAATAATGTTGCAATTTTAAATTGGGTTGGTTCCCCTAGTTCATAAAATCCTACAGGTCATCTTGTAGTTTATGTCCTGTGGGTTTTATGTGTGAGACTGTGCATGGCACGATGGTCAAATTTCGTGAGCCAGAAGTGTTCTTATTTCTGGCCGCATACCAATGGCTTTAAAATATGATTGAAAGTGATTGGACTATTTGCTAATTCTTTCTTTTTAACTCAGAGGTACTAGCAAAGGTTAGGTTAGGGAGTGAAGACTTCAATATATTGTCCTAGGCCAAGTCAAGGCCTAAGATGCAGTATAGAGAAAAGTGCTTTCGCCATCTTGTTTTTAAAAAGAAAGAATGTTGCAATTTTAAATTGGGTTGGTTCCCCTAGTTCATAAAATCCTACAGGTCATCTTGTAGTTTATGTCCTGTGGGTTTTATGTGTGAGAATGTGCATGGCACGATGGTCAAATTTCGTGAGCCAGAAGTGTTCTTATTTCTGGCCGTATACCAATGGCTTTAAAATATGATTGAAAGTGAATGGACTATTTGCTAATTCTTTCTTTTTAACTCAGAGGTACTAGCAAAGGTTAGGTTAGGGAGTGAAGACTTCAATATATTGTCCTAGGCCAAGTCAAGGCCTAAGATGCAGTATAGAGAAAAGTGCTTTCGCCATCTTGTTTTTAAAAAGAAAGAATGTTGCAATTTTAAATTGGGTTGGTTCCCCTAGTTCATAAAATCCTACAGGTCATCTTGTAGTTTATGTCCTGTGGGTTTTATGTGTGAGACTGTGCATGGCACGATGGTCAAATTTCGTGAGCCAGAAGTGTTCTTATTTCTGGCCGCATACCAATGGCTTTAAAATATGATTGAAAGTGATTGGACTATTTGCTAATTCTTTCTTTTTAACTCAGAGGTACTAGCAAAGGTTAGGTTAGGGAGTGAAGACTTCAATATATTGTCCTAGGCCAAGTCAAGGCCTAAGATGCAGTATAGAGAAAAGTGCTTTCGCCATCTTGTTTTTAAAAAGAAAGAATGTTGCAATTTTAAATTGGGTTGGTTCCCCTAGTTCATAAAATCCTACAGGTCATCTTGTAGTTTATGTCCTGTGGGTTTTATGTGTGAGACTGTGCATGGCACGATGGTCAAATTTCGTGAGCCAGAAGTGTTCTTATTTCTGGCCGCATACCAATGGCTTTAAATATGATTGAAAGTGATTGGACTATTTGCTAATTCTTTCTTTTTAACTCAGAGGTACTAGCAAAGGTTAGGTTAGGGAGTGAAGACTTCAATATATTGTCCTAGGCCAGTCAAGGCCTAAGATGCAGTATAGAGAAAAGTGCTTTCGCCATCTTGTTTTTAAAAAGAAAGAATGTTGCAATTTTAAATTGGGTTGGTTCCCCTAGTTCATAAAATCCTACAGGTCATCTTGTAGTTTATGTCCTGTGGGTTTTATGTGTGAGACTGTGCATGGCACGATGGTCAAATTTCGTGAGCCAGAAGTGTTCTTATTTCTGGCCGCATACCAATGGCTTTAAAATATGATTGAAAGTGATTGGACTATTTGCTAATTCTTTATTTTTAACTCAGAGGTACTAGCAAAGGTTAGGTTAGGGAGTGAAGACTTCAATATATTGTCCTAGGCCAAGTCAAGGCCTAAGATGCAGTATAGAGAAAAGTGCTTTCGCCATCTTGTTTTTAAAAAGAAAGAATGTTGCAATTTTAAATTGGGTTGGTTCCCCTAGTTCATAAAATCCTACAGGTCATCTTGTAGTTTATGTCCTGTGGGTTTTATGTGTGAGACTGTGCATGGCACGATGGTCAAATGTTGTGAGCCAGAAGTGTTCTTATTTCTGGCCGCATACCAATGGCTTTAAAATATGATTGAAAGTGATTGGACTATTTGCTAATTCTTTCTTTTTAACTCAGAGGTACTAGCAAAGGTTAGGTTAGGGAGTGAAGACTTCAATATATTGTCCTAGGCCAAGTCAAGGCCTAAGATGCAGTATAGAGAAAAGTGCTTTCGCCATCTTGTTTTTAAAAAGAAAGAATGTTGCAATTTTAAATTGGGTTGGTTCCCCTAGTTCATAAAATCCTACAGGTCATCTTGTAGTTTATGTCCTGTGGGTTTTATGTGTGAGACTGTGCATGGCACGATGGTCAAATTTCGTGAGCCAGAAGTGTTCTTATTTCTGGCCGCATACCAATGGCTTTAAAATATGATTGAAAGTGATTGGACTATTTGCTAATTCTTTCTTTTTAACTCAGAGGTACTAGCAAAGGTTAGGTTAGGGAGTGAAGACTTCAATATATTGTCCTAGGCCAAGTCAAGCCTAAGATGCAGTATAGAGAAAAGTGCTTTCGCCATCTTGTTTTTAAAAAGAAATAATGTTGCAATTTTAAATTGGGTTGGTTCCCCTAGTTCATAAAATCCTACAGGTCATCTTGTAGTTTATGTCCTGTGGGTTTTATGTGTGAGACTGTGCATGGCACGATGGTCAAATTTCGTGAGCCAGAAGTGTTCTTATTTCTGGCCGCATACCAATGGCTTTAAAATATGATTGAAAGTGATTGGACTATTTGCTAATTCTTTCTTTTTAACTCAGAGGTACTAGCAAAGGTTAGGTTAGGGAGTGAAGACTTCAATATATTGTCCTAGGCCAAGTCAAGGCCTAAGATGCAGTATAGAGAAAAGTGCTTTCGCCATCTTGTTTTTAAAAAGAAAGAATGTTGCAATTTTAAATTGGGTTGGTTCCCCTAGTTCATAAAATCCTACAGGTCATCTTGTAGTTTATGTCCTGTGGGTTTTATGTGTGAGACTGTGCATGGCACGATGGTCAAATTTCGTGAGCCAGAAGTGTTCTTATTTCTGGCCGCATACCAATGGCTTTAAAATATGATTGAAAGTGATTGGACTATTTGCTAATTCTTTCTTTTTAACTCAGAGGTACTAGCAAAGGTTAGGTTAGGGAGTGAAGACTTCAATATATTGTCCTAGGCCAAGTCAAGGCCTAAGATGCAGTATAGAGAAAAGTGCTTTCGCCATCTTGTTTTTAAAAAGAAAGAATGTTGCAATTTTAAATTGGGTTAGTTCCCCTAGTTCATAAAATCCTACAGGTCATCTTGTAGTTTATGTCCTGTGGGTTTTATGTGTGAGACTGTGCATGGCACGATGGTCAAATTTCGTGAGCCAGAAGTGTTCTTATTTCTGGCCGCATACCAATGGCTTTAAAATATGATTGAAAGTGATTGGACTATTTGCTAATTCTTTCTTTTTAACTCAGAGGTACTAGCAAAGGTTAGGTTAGGGAGTGAAGACTTCAATATATTGTCCTAGGCCAAGTCAAGGCCTAAGATGCAGTATAGAGAAAAGTGCTTTCGCCATCTTGTTTTTAAAAAGAAAGAATGTTGCAATTTTAAATTGGGTTGGTTCCCCTAGTTCATAAAATCCTACAGGTCATCTTGTAGTTTATGTCCTGTGGGTTTTATGTGTGAGACTGTGCATGGCACGATGGTCAAATTTCGTGAGCCAGAAGTGTTCTTATTTCTGGCCGCATACCAATGGCTTTAAAATATGATTGAAAGTGATTGGACTATTTGCTAATTCTTTCTTTTTAACTCAGAGGTACTAGCAAAGGTTAGGTTAGGGAGTGAAGACTTCAATATATTGTCCTAGGCCAAGTCAAGGCCTAAGATGCAGTATAGAGAAAAGTGCTTTCGCCATCTTGTTTTTAAAAAGAAAGAATGTTGCAATTTTAAATTGGGTTGGTTCCCCTAGTTCATAAAATCCTACAGGTCATCTTGTAGTTTATGTCCTGTGGGTTTTATGTGTGAGACTGTGCATGGCACGATGGTCAAATGTTGTGAGCCAGAAGTGTTCTTATTTCTGGCCGCATACCAATGGCTTTAAAATATGATTGAAAGTGATTGGACTATTTGCTAATTCTTTCTTTTTAACTCAGAGGTACTAGCAAAGGTTAGGTTAGGGAGTGAAGACTTCAATATATTGTCCTAGGCCAAGTCAAGGCCTAAGATGCAGTATAGAGAAAAGTGCTTTCGCCATCTTGTTTTTAAAAAGAAAGAATGTTGCAATTTTAAATTGGGTTGGTTCCCCTAGTTCATAAAATCCTACAGGTCATCTTGTAGTTTATGTCCTGTGGGTTTTATGTGTGAGACTGTGCATGGCACGATGGTCAAATTTCGTGAGCCAGAAGTGTTCTTATTTCTGGCCGCATACCAATGGCTTTAAAATATGATTGAAAGTGATTGGACTATTTGCTAATTCTTTCTTTTTAACTCAGAGGTACTAGCAAAGGTTAGGTTAGGGAGTGAAGACTTCAATATATTGTCCTAGGCCAAGTCAAGGCCTAAGATGCAGTATAGAGAAAAGTGCTTTCGCCATCTTGTTTTTAAAAAGAAAGAATGTTGCAATTTTAAATTGGGTTGGTTCCCCTAGTTCATAAAATCCTACAGGTCATCTTGTAGTTTATGTCCTGTGGGTTTTATGTGTGAGACTGTGCATGGCACGATGGTCAAATTTCGTGAGCCAGAAGTGTTCTTATTTCTGGCCGCATACCAATGGCTTTAAAATATGATTGAAAGTGATTGGACTATTTGCTAATTCTTTCTTTTTAACTCAGAGGTACTAGCAAAGGTTAGGTTAGGGAGTGAAGACTTCAATATATTGTCCTAGGCCAAGTCAAGGCCTAAGATGCAGTATAGAGAAAAGTGCTTTCGCCATCTTGTTTTTAAAAAGAAAGAATGTTGCAATTTTAAATTGGGTTAGTTCCCCTAGTTCATAAAATCCTACAGGTCATCTTGTAGTTTATGTCCTGTGGGTTTTATGTGTGAGACTGTGCATGGCACGATGGTCAAATTTCGTGAGCCAGAAGTGTTCTTATTTCTGGCCGCATACCAATGGCTTTAAAATATGATTGAAAGTGATTGGACTATTTGCTAATTCTTTCTTTTTAACTCAGAGGTACTAGCAAAGGTTAGGTTAGGGAGTGAAGACTTCAATATATTGTCCTAGGCCAAGTCAAGGCCTAAGATGCAGTATAGAGAAAAGTGCTTTCGCCATCTTGTTTTTAAAAAGAAAGAATGTTGCAATTTTAAATTGGGTTGGTTCCCCTAGTTCATAAAATCCTACAGGTCATCTTGTAGTTTATGTCCTGTGGGTTTTATGTGTGAGACTGTGCATGGCACGATGGTCAAATTTCGTGAGCCAGAAGTGTTCTTATTTCTGGCCGCATACCAATGGCTTTAAAATATGATTGAAAGTGATTGGACTATTTGCTAATTCTTTCTTTTTAACTCAGAGGTACTAGCAAAGGTTAGGTTAGGGAGTGAAGACTTCAATATATTGTCCTAGGCCAAGTCAAGGCCTAAGATGCAGTATAGAGAAAAGTGCTTTCGCCATCTTGTTTTTAAAAAGAAAGAATGTTGCAATTTTAAATTGGGTTGGTTCCCCTAGTTCATAAAATCCTACAGGTCATCTTGTAGTTTATGTCCTGTGGGTTTTATGTGTGAGACTGTGCATGGCACGATGGTCAAATTTCGTGAGCCAGAAGTGTTCTTATTTCTGGCCGCATACCAATGGCTTTAAAATATGATTGAAAGTGATTGGACTATTTGCTAATTCTTTCTTTTTAACTCAGAGGTACTAGCAAAGGTTAGGTTAGGGAGTGAAGACTTCAATATATTGTCCTAGGCCAAGTCAAGGCCTAAGATGCAGTATAGAGAAAAGTGCTTTCGCCATCTTGTTTTTAAAAAGAAAGAATGTTGCAATTTTAAATTGGGTTAGTTCCCCTAGTTCATAAAATCCTACAGGTCATCTTGTAGTTTATGTCCTGTGGGTTTTATGTGTGAGACTGTGCATGGCACGATGGTCAAATTTCGTGAGCCAGAAGTGTTCTTATTTCTGGCCGCATACCAATGGCTTTAAAATATGATTGAAAGTGATTGGACTATTTGCTAATTCTTTCTTTTTAACTCAGAGGTACTAGCAAAGGTTAGGTTAGGGAGTGAAGACTTCAATATATTGTCCTAGGCCAAGTCAAGGCCTAAGATGCAGTATAGAGAAAAGTGCTTTCGCCATCTTGTTTTTAAAAAGAAAGAATGTTGCAATTTTAAATTGGGTTGGTTCCCCTAGTTCATAAAATCCTACAGGTCATCTTGTAGTTTATGTCCTGTGGGTTTTATGTGTGAGACTGTGCATGGCACGATGGTCAAATTTCGTGAGCCAGAAGTGTTCTTATTTCTGGCCGCATACCAATGGCTTTAAAATATGATTGAAAGTGATTGGACTATTTGCTAATTCTTTCTTTTTAACTCAGAGGTACTAGCAAAGGTTAGGTTAGGGAGTGAAGACTTCAATATATTGTCCTAGGCCAAGTCAAGGCCTAAGATGCAGTATAGAGAAAAGTGCTTTCGCCATCTTGTTTTTAAAAAGAAAGAATGTTGCAATTTTAAATTGGGTTGGTTCCCCTAGTTCATAAAATCCTACAGGTCATCTTGTAGTTTATGTCCTGTGGGTTTTATGTGTGAGACTGTGCATGGCACGATGGTCAAATGTTGTGAGCCAGAAGTGTTCTTATTTCTGGCCGCATACCAATGGCTTTAAAATATGATTGAAAGTGATTGGACTATTTGCTAATTCTTTCTTTTTAACTCAGAGGTACTAGCAAAGGTTAGGTTAGGGAGTGAAGACTTCAATATATTGTCCTAGGCCAAGTCAAGGCCTAAGATGCAGTATAGAGAAAAGTGCTTTCGCCATCTTGTTTTTAAAAAGAAAGAATGTTGCAATTTTAAATTGGGTTGGTTCCCCTAGTTCATAAAATCCTACAGGTCATCTTGTAGTTTATGTCCTGTGGGTTTTATGTGTGAGACTGTGCATGGCACGATGGTCAAATTTCGTGAGCCAGAAGTGTTCTTATTTCTGGCCGCATACCAATGGCTTTAAAATATGATTGAAAGTGATTGGACTATTTGCTAATTCTTTCTTTTTAACTCAGAGGTACTAGCAAAGGTTAGGTTAGGGAGTGAAGACTTCAATATATTGTCCTAGGCCAAGTCAAGGCCTAAGATGCAGTATAGAGAAAAGTGCTTTCGCCATCTTGTTTTTAAAAAGAAAGAATGTTGCAATTTTAAATTGGGTTGGTTCCCCTAGTTCATAAAATCCTACAGGTCATCTTGTAGTTTATGTCCTGTGGGTTTTATGTGTGAGACTGTGCATGGCACGATGGTCAAATTTCGTGAGCCAGAAGTGTTCTTATTTCTGGCCGCATACCAATGGCTTTAAAATATGATTGAAAGTGATTGGACTATTTGCTAATTCTTTCTTTTTAACTCAGAGGTACTAGCAAAGGTTAGGTTAGGGAGTGAAGACTTCAATATATTGTCCTAGGCCAAGTCAAGGCCTAAGATGCAGTATAGAGAAAAGTGCTTTCGCCATCTTGTTTTTAAAAAGAAAGAATGTTGCAATTTTAAATTGGGTTAGTTCCCCTAGTTCATAAAATCCTACAGGTCATCTTGTAGTTTATGTCCTGTGGGTTTTATGTGTGAGACTGTGCATGGCACGATGGTCAAATTTCGTGAGCCAGAAGTGTTCTTATTTCTGGCCGCATACCAATGGCTTTAAAATATGATTGAAAGTGATTGGACTATTTGCTAATTCTTTCTTTTTAACTCAGAGGTACTAGCAAAGGTTAGGTTAGGGAGTGAAGACTTCAATATATTGTCCTAGGCCAAGTCAAGGCCTAAGATGCAGTATAGAGAAAAGTGCTTTCGCCATCTTGTTTTTAAAAAGAAAGAATGTTGCAATTTTAAATTGGGTTGGTTCCCCTAGTTCATAAAATCCTACAGGTCATCTTGTAGTTTATGTCCTGTGGGTTTTATGTGTGAGACTGTGCATGGCACGATGGTCAAATTTCGTGAGCCAGAAGTGTTCTTATTTCTGGCCGCATACCAATGGCTTTAAAATATGATTGAAAGTGATTGGACTATTTGCTAATTCTTTCTTTTTAACTCAGAGGTACTAGCAAAGGTTAGGTTAGGGAGTGAAGACTTCAATATATTGTCCTAGGCCAGTCAAGGCCTAAGATGCAGTATAGAGAAAAGTGCTTTCGCCATCTTGTTTTTAAAAAGAAAGAATGTTGCAATTTTAAATTGGGTCGGTTCCCCTAGTTCATAAAATCCTACAGGTCATCTTGTAGTTTATGTCCTGTGGGTTTTATGTGTGAGACTGTGCATGGCACGATGGTCAAATTTCGTGAGCCAGAAGTGTTCTTATTTCTGGCCGCATACCAATGGCTTTAAAATATGATTGAAAGTGATTGGACTATTTGCTAATTCTTTCTTTTTAACTCAGAGGTACTAGCAAAGGTTAGGTTAGGGAGTGAAGACTTCAATATATTGTCCTAGGCCAAGTCAAGGCCTAAGATGCAGTATAGAGAAAAGTGCTTTCGCCATCTTGTTTTTAAAAAGAAAGAATGTTGCAATTTTAAATTGGGTTGGTTCCCCTAGTTCATAAAATCCTACAGGTCATCTTGTAGTTTATGTCCTGTGGGTTTTATGTGTGAGACTGTGCATGGCACGATGGTCAAATTTCGTGAGCCAGAAGTGTTCTTATTTCTGGCCGCATACCAATGGCTTTAAAATATGATTGAAAGTGATTGGACTATTTGCTAATTCTTTCTTTTTAACTCAGAGGTACTAGCAAAGGTTAGGTTAGGGAGTGAAGACTTCAATATATTGTCCTAGGCCAGTCAAGGCCTAAGATGCAGTATAGAGAAAAGTGCTTTCGCCATCTTGTTTTTAAAAAGAAAGAATGTTGCAATTTTAAATTGGGTTGGTTCCCCTAGTTCATAAAATCCTACAGGTCATCTTGTAGTTTATGTCCTGTGGGTTTTATGTGTGAGACTGTGCATGGCACGATGGTCAAATTTCGTGAGCCAGAAGTGTTCTTATTTCTGGCCGCATACCAATGGCTTTAAAATATGATTGAAAGTGATTGGACTATTTGCTAATTCTTTCTTTTTAACTCAGAGGTACTAGCAAAGGTTAGGTTAGGGAGTGAAGACTTCAATATATTGTCCTAGGCCAAGTCAAGGCCTAAGATGCAGTATAGAGAAAAGTGCTTTCGCCATCTTGTTTTTAAAAAGAAAGAAAGTTGCAATTTTAAATTGGGTTGGTTCCCCTATTTCATAAAATCCTACAGGTCATCTTGTAGTTTATGTCCTGTGGGTTTTATGTGTGAGACTGTGCATGGCACGATGGTCAAATGTCGTGAGCCAGAAGTGTTCTTATTTCTGGCCGCATACCAATGGCTTTAAAATATGATTGAAAGTGATTGGACTATTTGCTAATTCTTTCTTTTTAACTCAGAGGTACTAGCAAAGGTTAGGTTAGGGAGTGAAGACTTCAATATATTGTCCTAGGCCAAGTCAAGGCCTAAGATGCAGTATAGAGAAAAGTGCTTTCGCCATCTTGTTTTTAAAAAGAAAGAATGTTGCAATTTTAAATTGGGTTGGTTCCCCTAGTTCATAAAATCCTACAGGTCATCTTGTAGTTTATGTCCTGTGGGTTTTATGTGTGAGACTGTGCATGGCACGATGGTCAAATTTCGTGAGCCAGAAGTGTTCTTATTTCTGGCCGCATACCAATGGCTTTAAAATATGATTGAAAGTGATTGGACTATTTGCTAATTCTTTCTTTTTAACTCAGAGGTACTAGCAAAGGTTAGGTTAGGGAGTGAAGACTTCAATATATTGTCCTAGGCCAGTCAAGGCCTAAGATGCAGTATAGAGAAAAGTGCTTTCGCCATCTTGTTTTTAAAAAGAAAGAATGTTGCAATTTTAAATTGGGTCGGTTCCCCTAGTTCATAAAATCCTACAGGTCATCTTGTAGTTTATGTCCTGTGGGTTTTATGTGTGAGACTGTGCATGGCACGATGGTCAAATTTCGTGAGCCAGAAGTGTTCTTATTTCTGGCCGCATACCAATGGCTTTAAAATATGATTGAAAGTGATTGGACTATTTGCTAATTCTTTCTTTTTAACTCAGAGGTACTAGCAAAGGTTAGGTTAGGGAGTGAAGACTTCAATATATTGTCCTAGGCCAAGTCAAGGCCTAAGATGCAGTATAGAGAAAAGTGCTTTCGCCATCTTGTTTTTAAAAAGAAAGAAAGTTGCAATTTTAAATTGGGTTGGTTCCCCTATTTCATAAAATCCTACAGGTCATCTTGTAGTTTATGTCCTGTGGGTTTTATGTGTGAGACTGTGCATGGCACGATGGTCAAATTTCGTGAGCCAGAAGTGTTCTTATTTCTGGCCGCATACCAATGGCTTTAAAATATGATTGAAAGTGATTGGACTATTTGCTAATTCTTTCTTTTTAACTCAGAGGTACTAGCAAAGGTTAGGTTAGGGAGTGAAGACTTCAATATATTGTCCTAGGCCAAGTCAAGCCTAAGAAGCAGTATAGAGAAAAGTGCTTTCGCCATCTTGTTTTTAAAAAGAAAGAATGTTGCAATTTTAAATTGGGTTGGTTCCCCTAGTTCATAAAATCCTACAGGTCATCTTGTAGTTTATGTCCTGTGGGTTTTATGTGTGAGACTGTGCATGGCACGATGGTCAAATTTCGTGAGCCAGAAGTGTTCTTATTTCTGGCCGCATACCAATGGCTTTAAAATATGATTGAAAGTGATTGGACTATTTGCTAATTCTTTCTTTTTAACTCAGAGGTACTAGCAAAGGTTAGGTTAGGGAGTGAAGACTTCAATATATTGTCCTAGGCCAAGTCAAGGCCTAAGATGCAGTATAGAGAAAAGTGCTTTCGCCATCTTGTTTTTAAAAAGAAAGAATGTTGCAATTTTAAATTGGGTTGGTTCCCCTAGTTCATAAAATCCTACAGGTCATCTTGTAGTTTATGTCCTGTGGGTTTTATGTGTGAGACTGTGCATGGCACGATGGTCAAATTTCGTGAGCCAGAAGTGTTCTTATTTCTGGCCGCATACCAATGGCTTTAAAATATGATTGAAAGTGATTGGACTATTTGCTAATTCTTTCTTTTTAACTCAGAGGTACTAGCAAAGGTTAGGTTAGGGAGTGAAGACTTCAATATATTGTCCTAGGCCAAGTCAAGGCCTAAGATGCAGTATAGAGAAAAGTGCTTTCGCCATCTTGTTTTTAAAAAGAAAGAATGTTGCAATTTTAAATTGGGTTGGTTCCCCTAGTTCATAAAATCCTACAGGTCATCTTGTAGTTTATGTCCTGTGGGTTTTATGTGTGAGACTGTGCATGGCACGATGGTCAAATTTCGTGAGCCAGAAGTGTTCTTATTTCTGGCCGCATACCAATGGCTTTAAAATATGATTGAAAGTGATTGGACTATTTGCTAATTCTTTCTTTTTAACTCAGAGGTACTAGCAAAGGTTAGGTTAGGGAGTGAAGACTTCAATATATTGTCCTAGGCCAAGTCAAGGCCTAAGATGCAGTATAGAGAAAAGTGCTTTCGCCATCTTGTTTTTAAAGAGAAAGAATGTTGCAATTTTAAATTGGGTTAGTTCCCCTAGTTCATAAAATCCTACAGGTCATCTTGTAGTTTATGTCCTGTGGGTTTTATGTGTGAGACTGTGCATGGCACGATGGTCAAATTTCGTGAGCCAGAAGTGTTCTTATTTCTGGCCGCATACCAATGGCTTTAAAATATGATTGAAAGTGATTGGACTATTTGCTAATTCTTTCTTTTTAACTCAGAGGTACTAGCAAAGGTTAGGTTAGGGAGTGAAGACTTCAATATATTGTCCTAGGCCAAGTCAAGGCCTAAGATGCAGTATAGAGAAAAGTGCTTTCGCCATCTTGTTTTTAAAAAGAAAGAATGTTGCAATTTTAAATTGGGTTGGTTCCCCTAGTTCATAAAATCCTACAGGTCATCTTGTAGTTTATGTCCTGTGGGTTTTATGTGTGAGACTGTGCATGGCACGATGGTCAAATTTCGTGAGCCAGAAGTGTTCTTATTTCTGGCCGCATACCAATGGCTTTAAAATATGATTGAAAGTGATTGGACTATTTGCTAATTCTTTCTTTTTAACTCAGAGGTACTAGCAAAGGTTAGGTTAGGGAGTGAAGACTTCAATATATTGTCCTAGGCCAAGTCAAGGCCTAAGATGCAGTATAGAGAAAAGTGCTTTCGCCATCTTGTTTTTAAAAAGAAAGAATGTTGCAATTTTAAATTGGGTTGGTTCCCCTAGTTCATAAAATCCTACAGGTCATCTTGTAGTTTATGTCCTGTGGGTTTTATGTGTGAGACTGTGCATGGCACGATGGTCAAATGTTGTGAGCCAGAAGTGTTCTTATTTCTGGCCGCATACCAATGGCTTTAAAATATGATTGAAAGTGATTGGACTATTTGCTAATTCTTTCTTTTTAACTCAGAGGTACTAGCAAAGGTTAGGTTAGGGAGTGAAGACTTCAATATATTGTCCTAGGCCAAGTCAAGGCCTAAGATGCAGTATAGAGAAAAGTGCTTTCGCCATCTTGTTTTTAAAAAGAAAGAATGTTGCAATTTTAAATTGGGTTGGTTCCCCTAGTTCATAAAATCCTACAGGTCATCTTGTAGTTTATGTCCTGTGGGTTTTATGTGTGAGACTGTGCATGGCACGATGGTCAAATTTCGTGAGCCAGAAGTGTTCTTATTTCTGGCCGCATACCAATGGCTTTAAAATATGATTGAAAGTGATTGGACTATTTGCTAATTCTTTCTTTTTAACTCAGAGGTACTAGCAAAGGTTAGGTTAGGGAGTGAAGACTTCAATATATTGTCCTAGGCCAAGTCAAGGCCTAAGATGCAGTATAGAGAAAAGTGCTTTCGCCATCTTGTTTTTAAAAAGAAAGAATGTTGCAATTTTAAATTGGGTTGGTTCCCCTAGTTCATAAAATCCTACAGGTCATCTTGTAGTTTATGTCCTGTGGGTTTTATGTGTGAGACTGTGCATGGCACGATGGTCAAATTTCGTGAGCCAGAAGTGTTCTTATTTCTGGCCGCATACCAATGGCTTTAAAATATGATTGAAAGTGATTGGACTATTTGCTAATTCTTTCTTTTTAACTCAGAGGTACTAGCAAAGGTTAGGTTAGGGAGTGAAGACTTCAATATATTGTCCTAGGCCAAGTCAAGGCCTAAGATGCAGTATAGAGAAAAGTGCTTTCGCCATCTTGTTTTTAAAAAGAAAGAATGTTGCAATTTTAAATTGGGTTAGTTCCCCTAGTTCATAAAATCCTACAGGTCATCTTGTAGTTTATGTCCTGTGGGTTTTATGTGTGAGACTGTGCATGGCACGATGGTCAAATTTCGTGAGCCAGAAGTGTTCTTATTTCTGGCCGCATACCAATGGCTTTAAAATATGATTGAAAGTGATTGGACTATTTGCTAATTCTTTCTTTTTAACTCAGAGGTACTAGCAAAGGTTAGGTTAGGGAGTGAAGACTTCAATATATTGTCCTAGGCCAAGTCAAGGCCTAAGATGCAGTATAGAGAAAAGTGCTTTCGCCATCTTGTTTTTAAAAAGAAAGAAAGTTGCAATTTTAAATTGGGTTGGTTCCCCTATTTCATAAAATCCTACAGGTCATCTTGTAGTTTATGTCCTGTGGGTTTTATGTGTGAGACTGTGCATGGCACGATGGTCAAATTTCGTGAGCCAGAAGTGTTCTTATTTCTGGCCGCATACCAATGGCTTTAAAATATGATTGAAAGTGATTGGACTATTTGCTAATTCTTTCTTTTTAACTCAGAGGTACTAGCAAAGGTTAGGTTAGGGAGTGAAGACTTCAATATATTGTCCTAGGCCAAGTCAAGCCTAAGAAGCAGTATAGAGAAAAGTGCTTTCGCCATCTTGTTTTTAAAAAGAAAGAATGTTGCAATTTTAAATTGGGTTGGTTCCCCTAGTTCATAAAATCCTACAGGTCATCTTGTAGTTTATGTCCTGTGGGTTTTATGTGTGAGACTGTGCATGGCACGATGGTCAAATTTCGTGAGCCAGAAGTGTTCTTATTTCTGGCCGCATACCAATGGCTTTAAAATATGATTGAAAGTGATTGGACTATTTGCTAATTCTTTCTTTTTAACTCAGAGGTACTAGCAAAGGTTAGGTTAGGGAGTGAAGACTTCAATATATTGTCCTAGGCCAAGTCAAGGCCTAAGATGCAGTATAGAGAAAAGTGCTTTCGCCATCTTGTTTTTAAAAAGAAAGAATGTTGCAATTTTAAATTGGGTTGGTTCCCCTAGTTCATAAAATCCTACAGGTCATCTTGTAGTTTATGTCCTGTGGGTTTTATGTGTGAGACTGTGCATGGCACGATGGTCAAATTTCGTGAGCCAGAAGTGTTCTTATTTCTGGCCGCATACCAATGGCTTTAAAATATGATTGAAAGTGATTGGACTATTTGCTAATTCTTTCTTTTTAACTCAGAGGTACTAGCAAAGGTTAGGTTAGGGAGTGAAGACTTCAATATATTGTCCTAGGCCAAGTCAAGGCCTAAGATGCAGTATAGAGAAAAGTGCTTTCGCCATCTTGTTTTTAAAAAGAAAGAATGTTGCAATTTTAAATTGGGTTGGTTCCCCTAGTTCATAAAATCCTACAGGTCATCTTGTAGTTTATGTCCTGTGGGTTTTATGTGTGAGACTGTGCATGGCACGATGGTCAAATTTCGTGAGCCAGAAGTGTTCTTATTTCTGGCCGCATACCAATGGCTTTAAAATATGATTGAAAGTGATTGGACTATTTGCTAATTCTTTCTTTTTAACTCAGAGGTACTAGCAAAGGTTAGGTTAGGGAGTGAAGACTTCAATATATTGTCCTAGGCCAAGTCAAGGCCTAAGATGCAGTATAGAGAAAAGTGCTTTCGCCATCTTGTTTTTAAAGAGAAAGAATGTTGCAATTTTAAATTGGGTTAGTTCCCCTAGTTCATAAAATCCTACAGGTCATCTTGTAGTTTATGTCCTGTGGGTTTTATGTGTGAGACTGTGCATGGCACGATGGTCAAATTTCGTGAGCCAGAAGTGTTCTTATTTCTGGCCGCATACCAATGGCTTTAAAATATGATTGAAAGTGATTGGACTATTTGCTAATTCTTTCTTTTTAACTCAGAGGTACTAGCAAAGGTTAGGTTAGGGAGTGAAGACTTCAATATATTGTCCTAGGCCAAGTCAAGGCCTAAGATGCAGTATAGAGAAAAGTGCTTTCGCCATCTTGTTTTTAAAAAGAAAGAATGTTGCAATTTTAAATTGGGTTGGTTCCCCTAGTTCATAAAATCCTACAGGTCATCTTGTAGTTTATGTCCTGTGGGTTTTATGTGTGAGACTGTGCATGGCACGATGGTCAAATTTCGTGAGCCAGAAGTGTTCTTATTTCTGGCCGCATACCAATGGCTTTAAAATATGATTGAAAGTGATTGGACTATTTGCTAATTCTTTCTTTTTAACTCAGAGGTACTAGCAAAGGTTAGGTTAGGGAGTGAAGACTTCAATATATTGTCCTAGGCCAAGTCAAGGCCTAAGATGCAGTATAGAGAAAAGTGCTTTCGCCATCTTGTTTTTAAAAAGAAAGAATGTTGCAATTTTAAATTGGGTTGGTTCCCCTAGTTCATAAAATCCTACAGGTCATCTTGTAGTTTATGTCCTGTGGGTTTTATGTGTGAGACTGTGCATGGCACGATGGTCAAATGTTGTGAGCCAGAAGTGTTCTTATTTCTGGCCGCATACCAATGGCTTTAAAATATGATTGAAAGTGATTGGACTATTTGCTAATTCTTTCTTTTTAACTCAGAGGTACTAGCAAAGGTTAGGTTAGGGAGTGAAGACTTCAATATATTGTCCTAGGCCAAGTCAAGGCCTAAGATGCAGTATAGAGAAAAGTGCTTTCGCCATCTTGTTTTTAAAAAGAAAGAATGTTGCAATTTTAAATTGGGTTGGTTCCCCTAGTTCATAAAATCCTACAGGTCATCTTGTAGTTTATGTCCTGTGGGTTTTATGTGTGAGACTGTGCATGGCACGATGGTCAAATTTCGTGAGCCAGAAGTGTTCTTATTTCTGGCCGCATACCAATGGCTTTAAAATATGATTGAAAGTGATTGGACTATTTGCTAATTCTTTCTTTTTAACTCAGAGGTACTAGCAAAGGTTAGGTTAGGGAGTGAAGACTTCAATATATTGTCCTAGGCCAAGTCAAGGCCTAAGATGCAGTATAGAGAAAAGTGCTTTCGCCATCTTGTTTTTAAAAAGAAAGAATGTTGCAATTTTAAATTGGGTTGGTTCCCCTAGTTCATAAAATCCTACAGGTCATCTTGTAGTTTATGTCCTGTGGGTTTTATGTGTGAGACTGTGCATGGCACGATGGTCAAATTTCGTGAGCCAGAAGTGTTCTTATTTCTGGCCGCATACCAATGGCTTTAAAATATGATTGAAAGTGATTGGACTATTTGCTAATTCTTTCTTTTTAACTCAGAGGTACTAGCAAAGGTTAGGTTAGGGAGTGAAGACTTCAATATATTGTCCTAGGCCAAGTCAAGGCCTAAGATGCAGTATAGAGAAAAGTGCTTTCGCCATCTTGTTTTTAAAAAGAAAGAATGTTGCAATTTTAAATTGGGTTAGTTCCCCTAGTTCATAAAATCCTACAGGTCATCTTGTAGTTTATGTCCTGTGGGTTTTATGTGTGAGACTGTGCATGGCACGATGGTCAAATTTCGTGAGCCAGAAGTGTTCTTATTTCTGGCCGCATACCAATGGCTTTAAAATATGATTGAAAGTGATTGGACTATTTGCTAATTCTTTCTTTTTAACTCAGAGGTACTAGCAAAGGTTAGGTTAGGGAGTGAAGACTTCAATATATTGTCCTAGGCCAAGTCAAGGCCTAAGATGCAGTATAGAGAAAAGTGCTTTCGCCATCTTGTTTTTAAAAAGAAAGAATGTTGCAATTTTAAATTGGGTTGGTTCCCCTAGTTCATAAAATCCTACAGGTCATCTTGTAGTTTATGTCCTGTGGGTTTTATGTGTGAGACTGTGCATGGCACGATGGTCAAATTTCGTGAGCCAGAAGTGTTCTTATTTCTGGCCGCATACCAATGGCTTTAAAATATGATTGAAAGTGATTGGACTATTTGCTAATTCTTTCTTTTTAACTCAGAGGTACTAGCAAAGGTTAGGTTAGGGAGTGAAGACTTCAATATATTGTCCTAGGCCAGTCAAGGCCTAAGATGCAGTATAGAGAAAAGTGCTTTCGCCATCTTGTTTTTAAAAAGAAAGAATGTTGCAATTTTAAATTGGGTCGGTTCCCCTAGTTCATAAAATCCTACAGGTCATCTTGTAGTTTATGTCCTGTGGGTTTTATGTGTGAGACTGTGCATGGCACGATGGTCAAATTTCGTGAGCCAGAAGTGTTCTTATTTCTGGCCGCATACCAATGGCTTTAAAATATGATTGAAAGTGATTGGACTATTTGCTAATTCTTTCTTTTTAACTCAGAGGTACTAGCAAAGGTTAGGTTAGGGAGTGAAGACTTCAATATATTGTCCTAGGCCAAGTCAAGGCCTAAGATGCAGTATAGAGAAAAGTGCTTTCGCCATCTTGTTTTTAAAAAGAAAGAATGTTGCAATTTTAAATTGGGTTGGTTCCCCTAGTTCATAAAATCCTACAGGTCATCTTGTAGTTTATGTCCTGTGGGTTTTATGTGTGAGACTGTGCATGGCACGATGGTCAAATTTCGTGAGCCAGAAGTGTTCTTATTTCTGGCCGCATACCAATGGCTTTAAAATATGATTGAAAGTGATTGGACTATTTGCTAATTCTTTCTTTTTAACTCAGAGGTACTAGCAAAGGTTAGGTTAGG
This sequence comes from Nannobrachium achirus, assembly GCF_963921795.1. Lineage (NCBI taxonomy): Eukaryota > Metazoa > Chordata > Actinopteri > Myctophiformes > Myctophidae > Nannobrachium > Nannobrachium achirus. The sequence continues at coordinate 173,091 of NW_027664934.1, forward strand.
GAGTGAAGACTTCAATATATTGTCCTAGGCCAGTCAAGGCCTAAGATGCAGTATAGAGAAAAGTGCTTTCGCCATCTTGTTTTTAAAAAGAAAGAATGTTGCAATTTTAAATTGGGTTGGTTCCCCTAGTTCATAAAATCCTACAGGTCATCTTGTAGTTTATGTCCTGTGGGTTTTATGTGTGAGACTGTGCATGGCACGATGGTCAAATTTCGTGAGCCAGAAGTGTTCTTATTTCTGGCCGCATACCAATGGCTTTAAAATATGATTGAAAGTGATTGGACTATTTGCTAATTCTTTCTTTTTAACTCAGAGGTACTAGCAAAGGTTAGGTTAGGGAGTGAAGACTTCAATATATTGTCCTAGGCCAAGTCAAGGCCTAAGATGCAGTATAGAGAAAAGTGCTTTCGCCATCTTGTTTTTAAAAAGAAAGAATGTTGCAATTTTAAATTGGGTTGGTTCCCCTAGTTCATAAAATCCTACAGGTCATCTTGTAGTTTATGTCCTGTGGGTTTTATGTGTGAGACTGTGCATGGCACGATGGTCAAATTTCGTGAGCCAGAAGTGTTCTTATTTCTGGCCGCATACCAATGGCTTTAAAATATGATTGAAAGTGATTGGACTATTTGCTAATTCTTTCTTTTTAACTCAGAGGTACTAGCAAAGGTTAGGTTAGGGAGTGAAGACTTCAATATATTGTCCTAGGCCAAGTCAAGGCCTAAGATGCAGTATAGAGAAAAGTGCTTTCGCCATCTTGTTTTTAAAAAGAAAGAATGTTGCAATTTTAAATTGGGTTGGTTCCCCTAGTTCATAAAATCCTACAGGTCATCTTGTAGTTTATGTCCTGTGGGTTTTATGTGTGAGACTGTGCATGGCACGATGGTCAAATTTCGTGAGCCAGAAGTGTTCTTATTTCTGGCCGCATACCAATGGCTTTAAAATATGATTGAAAGTGATTGGACTATTTGCTAATTCTTTCTTTTTAACTCAGAGGTACTAGCAAAGGTTAGGTTAGGGAGTGAAGACTTCAATATATTGTCCTAGGCCAGTCAAGGCCTAAGATGCAGTATAGAGAAAAGTGCTTTCGCCATCTTGTTTTTAAAAAGAAAGAATGTTGCAATTTTAAATTGGGTTGGTTCCCCTAGTTCATAAAATCCTACAGGTCATCTTGTAGTTTATGTCCTGTGGGTTTTATGTGTGAGACTGTGCATGGCACGATGGTCAAATTTCGTGAGCCAGAAGTGTTCTTATTTCTGGCTGCATACCAATGGCTTTAAAATATGATTGAAAGTGATTGGACTATTTGCTAATTCTTTCTTTTTAACTCAGAGGTACTAGCAAAGGTTAGGTTAGGGAGTGAAGACTTCAATATATTGTCCTAGGCCAAGTCAAGGCCTAAGATGCAGTATAGAGAAAAGTGCTTTCGCCATCTTGTTTTTAAAAAGAAAGAAAGTTGCAATTTTAAATTGGGTTGGTTCCCCTATTTCATAAAATCCTACAGGTCATCTTGTAGTTTATGTCCTGTGGGTTTTATGTGTGAGACTGTGCATGGCACGATGGTCAAATGTCGTGAGCCAGAAGTGTTCTTATTTCTGGCTGCATACCAATGGCTTTAAAATATGATTGAAAGTGATTGGACTATTTGCTAATTCTTTCTTTTTAACTCAGAGGTACTAGCAAAGGTTAGGTTAGGGAGTGAAGACTTCAATATATTGTCCTAGGCCAAGTCAAGGCCTAAGATGCAGTATAGAGAAAAGTGCTTTCGCCATCTTGTTTTTAAAAAGAAAGAAAGTTGCAATTTTAAATTGGGTTGGTTCCCCTATTTCATAAAATCCTACAGGTCATCTTGTAGTTTATGTCCTGTGGGTTTTATGTGTGAGACTGTGCATGGCACGATGGTCAAATGTCGTGAGCCAGAAGTGTTCTTATTTCTGGCCGCATACCAATGGCTTTAAAATATGATTGAAAGTGATTGGACTATTTGCTAATTCTTTCTTTTTAACTCAGAGGTACTAGCAAAGGTTAGGTTAGGGAGTGAAGACTTCAATATATTGTCCTAGGCCAAGTCAAGGCCTAAGATGCAGTATAGAGAAAAGTGCTTTCGCCATCTTGTTTTTAAAAAGAAAGAATGTTGCAATTTTAAATTGGGTTGGTTCCCCTAGTTCATAAAATCCTACAGGTCATCTTGTAGTTTATGTCCTGTGGGTTTTATGTGTGAGACTGTGCATGGCACGATGGTCAAATTTCGTGAGCCAGAAGTGTTCTTATTTCTGGCCGCATACCAATGGCTTTAAAATATGATTGAAAGTGATTGGACTATTTGCTAATTCTTTCTTTTTAACTCAGAGGTACTAGCAAAGGTTAGGTTAGGGAGTGAAGACTTCAATATATTGTCCTAGGCCAAGTCAAGGCCTAAGATGCAGTATAGAGAAAAGTGCTTTCGCCATCTTGTTTTTAAAAAGAAAGAAAGTTGCAATTTTAAATTGGGTTGGTTCCCCTATTTCATAAAATCCTACAGGTCATCTTGTAGTTTATGTCCTGTGGGTTTTATGTGTGAGACTGTGCATGGCACGATGGTCAAATGTCGTGAGCCAGAAGTGTTCTTATTTCTGGCTGCATACCAATGGCTTTAAAATATGATTGAAAGTGATTGGACTATTTGCTAATTCTTTCTTTTTAACTCAGAGGTACTAGCAAAGGTTAGGTTAGGGAGTGAAGACTTCAATATATTGTCCTAGGCCAAGTCAAGGCCTAAGATGCAGTATAGAGAAAAGTGCTTTCGCCATCTTGTTTTTAAAAAGAAAGAAAGTTGCAATTTTAAATTGGGTTGGTTCCCCTATTTCATAAAATCCTACAGGTCATCTTGTAGTTTATGTCCTGTGGGTTTTATGTGTGAGACTGTGCATGGCACGATGGTCAAATGTCGTGAGCCAGAAGTGTTCTTATTTCTGGCCGCATACCAATGGCTTTAAAATATGATTGAAAGTGATTGGACTATTTGCTAATTCTTTCTTTTTAACTCAGAGGTACTAGCAAAGGTTAGGTTAGGGAGTGAAGACTTCAATATATTGTCCTAGGCCAAGTCAAGGCCTAAGATGCAGTATAGAGAAAAGTGCTTTCGCCATCTTGTTTTTAAAAAGAAAGAATGTTGCAATTTTAAATTGGGTTGGTTCCCATAGTTCATAAAATCCTACAGGTCATCTTGTAGTTTATGTCCTGTGGGTTTTATGTGTGAGACTGTGCATGGCACGATGGTCAAATTTCGTGAGCCAGAAGTGTTCTTATTTCTGGCCGCATACCAATGGCTTTAAAATATGATTGAAAGTGATTGGACTATTTGCTAATTCTTTCTTTTTAACTCAGAGGTACTAGCAAAGGTTAGGTTAGGGAGTGAAGACTTCAATATATTGTCCTAGGCCAGTCAAGGCCTAAGATGCAGTATAGAGAAAAGTGCTTTCGCCATCTTGTTTTTAAAAAGAAAGAATGTTGCAATTTTAAATTGGGTTGGTTCCCCTAGTTCATAAAATCCTACAGGTCATCTTGTAGTTTATGTCCTGTGGGTTTTATGTGTGAGACTGTGCATGGCACGATGGTCAAATTTCGTGAGCCAGAAGTGTTCTTATTTCTGGCCGCATACCAATGGCTTTAAAATATGATTGAAAGTGATTGGACTATTTGCTAATTCTTTCTTTTTAACTCAGAGGTACTAGCAAAGGTTAGGTTAGGGAGTGAAGACTTCAATATATTGTCCTAGGCCAAGTCAAGCCTAAGATGCAGTATAGAGAAAAGTGCTTTCGCCATCTTGTTTTTAAAAAGAAATAATGTTGCAATTTTAAATTGGGTTGGTTCCCCTAGTTCATAAAATCCTACAGGTCATCTTGTAGTTTATGTCCTGTGGGTTTTATGTGTGAGACTGTGCATGGCACGATGGTCAAATTTCGTGAGCCAGAAGTGTTCTTATTTCTGGCCGCATACCAATGGCTTTAAAATATGATTGAAAGTGATTGGACTATTTGCTAATTCTTTCTTTTTAACTCAGAGGTACTAGCAAAGGTTAGGTTAGGGAGTGAAGACTTCAATATATTGTCCTAGGCCAAGTCAAGGCCTAAGATGCAGTATAGAGAAAAGTGCTTTCGCCATCTTGTTTTTAAAAAGAAAGAATGTTGCAATTTTAAATTGGGTTGGTTCCCCTAGTTCATAAAATCCTACAGGTCATCTTGTAGTTTATGTCCTGTGGGTTTTATGTGTGAGACTGTGCATGGCACGATGGTCAAATTTCGTGAGCCAGAAGTGTTCTTATTTCTGGCCGTATACCAATGGCTTTAAAATATGATTGAAAGTGATTGGACTATTTGCTAATTCTTTCTTTTTAACTCAGAGGTACTAGCAAAGGTTAGGTTAGGGAGTGAAGACTTCAATATATTGACCTAGGCCAAGTCAAGGCCTAAGATGCAGTATAGAGAAAAGTGCTTTCGCCATCTTGTTTTTAAAAAGAAAGAATGTTGCAATTTTAAATTGGGTTGGTTCCCCTAGTTCATAAAATCCTACAGGTCATCTTGTAGTTTATGTCCTGTGGGTTTTATGTGTGAGACTGTGCATGGCACGATGGTCAAATTTCGTGAGCCAGAAGTGTTCTTATTTCTGGCCGCATACCAATGGCTTTAAAATATGATTGAAAGTGATTGGACTATTTGCTAATTCTTTCTTTTTAACTCAGAGGTACTAGCAAAGGTTAGGTTAGGGAGTGAAGACTTCAATATATTGTCCTAGGCCAAGTCAAGGCCTAAGATGCAGTATAGAGAAAAGTGCTTTCGCCATCTTGTTTTTAAAAAGAAAGAATGTTGCAATTTTAAATTGGGTTGGTTCCCCTAGTTCATAAAATCCTACAGGTCATCTTGTAGTTTATGTCCTGTGGGTTTTATGTGTGAGACTGTGCATGGCACGATGGTCAAATTTCGTGAGCCAGAAGTGTTCTTATTTCTGGCCGCATACCAATGGCTTTAAAATATGATTGAAAGTGATTGGACTATTTGCTAATTCTTTCTTTTTAACTCAGAGGTACTAGCAAAGGTTAGGTTAGGGAGTGAAGACTTCAATATATTGTCCTAGGCCAGTCAAGGCCTAAGATGCAGTATAGAGAAAAGTGCTTTCGCCATCTTGTTTTTAAAAAGAAAGAATGTTGCAATTTTAAATTGGGTTGGTTCCCCTAGTTCATAAAATCCTACAGGTCATCTTGTAGTTTATGTCCTGTGGGTTTTATGTGTGAGACTGTGCATGGCACGATGGTCAAATTTCGTGAGCCAGAAGTGTTCTTATTTCTGGCCGCATACCAATGGCTTTAAAATATGATTGAAAGTGATTGGACTATTTGCTAATTCTTTCTTTTTAACTCAGAGGTACTAGCAAAGGTTAGGTTAGGGAGTGAAGACTTCAATATATTGTCCTAGGCCAAGTCAAGGCCTAAGATGCAGTATAGAGAAAAGTGCTTTCGCCATCTTGTTTTTAAAAAGAAAGAATGTTGCAATTTTAAATTGGGTTGGTTCCCCTAGTTCATAAAATCCTACAGGTCATCTTGTAGTTTATGTCCTGTGGGTTTTATGTGTGAGACTGTGCATGGCACGATGGTCAAATGTTGTGAGCCAGAAGTGTTCTTATTTCTGGCCGCATACCAATGGCTTTAAAATATGATTGAAAGTGATTGGACTATTTGCTAATTCTTTCTTTTTAACTCAGAGGTACTAGCAAAGGTTAGGTTAGGGAGTGAAGACTTCAATATATTGTCCTAGGCCAAGTCAAGGCCTAAGATGCAGTATAGAGAAAAGTGCTTTCGCCATCTTGTTTTTAAAAAGAAAGAATGTTGCAATTTTAAATTGGGTTGGTTCCCCTAGTTCATAAAATCCTACAGGTCATCTTGTAGTTTATGTCCTGTGGGTTTTATGTGTGAGACTGTGCATGGCACGATGGTCAAATTTCGTGAGCCAGAAGTGTTCTTATTTCTGGCCGCATACCAATGGCTTTAAAATATGATTGAAAGTGATTGGACTATTTGCTAATTCTTTCTTTTTAACTCAGAGGTACTAGCAAAGGTTAGGTTAGGGAGTGAAGACTTCAATATATTGTCCTAGGCCAGTCAAGGCCTAAGATGCAGTATAGAGAAAAGTGCTTTCGCCATCTTGTTTTTAAAAAGAAAGAATGTTGCAATTTTAAATTGGGTCGGTTCCCCTAGTTCATAAAATCCTACAGGTCATCTTGTAGTTTATGTCCTGTGGGTTTTATGTGTGAGACTGTGCATGGCACGATGGTCAAATTTCGTGAGCCAGAAGTGTTCTTATTTCTGGCCGCATACCAATGGCTTTAAAATATGATTGAAAGTGATTGGACTATTTGCTAATTCTTTCTTTTTAACTCAGAGGTACTAGCAAAGGTTAGGTTAGGGAGTGAAGACTTCAATATATTGTCCTAGGCCAAGTCAAGGCCTAAGATGCAGTATAGAGAAAAGTGCTTTCGCCATCTTGTTTTTAAAAAGAAAGAATGTTGCAATTTTAAATTGGGTTGGTTCCCCTAGTTCATAAAATCCTACAGGTCATCTTGTAGTTTATGTCCTGTGGGTTTTATGTGTGAGACTGTGCATGGCACGATGGTCAAATTTCGTGAGCCAGAAGTGTTCTTATTTCTGGCCGCATACCAATGGCTTTAAAATATGATTGAAAGTGATTGGACTATTTGCTAATTCTTTCTTTTTAACTCAGAGGTACTAGCAAAGGTTAGGTTAGGGAGTGAAGACTTCAATATATTGTCCTAGGCCAAGTCAAGGCCTAAGATGCAGTATAGAGAAAAGTGCTTTCGCCATCTTGTTTTTAAAAAGAAAGAATGTTGCAATTTTAAATTGGGTTGGTTCCCCTAGTTCATAAAATCCTACAGGTCATCTTGTAGTTTATGTCCTGTGGGTTTTATGTGTGAGACTGTGCATGGCACGATGGTCAAATTTCGTGAGCCAGAAGTGTTCTTATTTCTGGCCGTATACCAATGGCTTTAAAATATGATTGAAAGTGATTGGACTATTTGCTAATTCTTTCTTTTTAACTCAGAGGTACTAGCAAAGGTTAGGTTAGGGAGTGAAGACTTCAATATATTGTCCTAGGCCAAGTCAAGGCCTAAGATGCAGTATAGAGAAAAGTGCTTTCGCCATCTTGTTTTTAAAAAGAAAGAATGTTGCAATTTTAAATTGGGTTGGTTCCCCTAGTTCATAAAATCCTACAGGTCATCTTGTAGTTTATGTCCTGTGGGTTTTATGTGTGAGACTGTGCATGGCACGATGGTCAAATTTCGTGAGCCAGAAGTGTTCTTATTTCTGGCCGCATACCAATGGCTTTAAAATATGATTGAAAGTGATTGGACTATTTGCTAATTCTTTCTTTTTAACTCAGAGGTACTAGCAAAGGTTAGGTTAGGGAGTGAAGACTTCAATATATTGTCCTAGGCCAAGTCAAGGCCTAAGATGCAGTATAGAGAAAAGTGCTTTCGCCATCTTGTTTTTAAAAAGAAAGAATGTTGCAATTTTAAATTGGGTTGGTTCCCCTAGTTCATAAAATCCTACAGGTCATCTTGTAGTTTATGTCCTGTGGGTTTTATGTGTGAGACTGTGCATGGCACGATGGTCAAATTTCGTGAGCCAGAAGTGTTCTTATTTCTGGCCGCATACCAATGGCTTTAAAATATGATTGAAAGTGATTGGACTATTTGCTAATTCTTTCTTTTTAACTCAGAGGTACTAGCAAAGGTTAGGTTAGGGAGTGAAGACTTCAATATATTGTCCTAGGCCAGTCAAGGCCTAAGATGCAGTATAGAGAAAAGTGCTTTCGCCATCTTGTTTTTAAAAAGAAAGAATGTTGCAATTTTAAATTGGGTTGGTTCCCCTAGTTCATAAAATCCTACAGGTCATCTTGTAGTTTATGTCCTGTGGGTTTTATGTGTGAGACTGTGCATGGCACGATGGTCAAATGTTGTGAGCCAGAAGTGTTCTTATTTCTGGCCGCATACCAATGGCTTTAAAATATGATTGAAAGTGATTGGACTATTTGCTAATTCTTTCTTTTTAACTCAGAGGTACTAGCAAAGGTTAGGTTAGGGAGTGAAGACTTCAATATATTGTCCTAGGCCAAGTCAAGGCCTAAGATGCAGTATAGAGAAAAGTGCTTTCGCCATCTTGTTTTTAAAAAGAAAGAATGTTGCAATTTTAAATTGGGTTGGTTCCCCTAGTTCATAAAATCCTACAGGTCATCTTGTAGTTTATGTCCTGTGGGTTTTATGTGTGAGACTGTGCATGGCACGATGGTCAAATTTCGTGAGCCAGAAGTGTTCTTATTTCTGGCCGCATACCAATGGCTTTAAAATATGATTGAAAGTGATTGGACTATTTGCTAATTCTTTCTTTTTAACTCAGAGGTACTAGCAAAGGTTAGGTTAGGGAGTGAAGACTTCAATATATTGTCCTAGGCCAGTCAAGGCCTAAGATGCAGTATAGAGAAAAGTGCTTTCGCCATCTTGTTTTTAAAAAGAAAGAATGTTGCAATTTTAAATTGGGTTGGTTCCCCTAGTTCATAAAATCCTACAGGTCATCTTGTAGTTTATGTCCTGTGGGTTTTATGTGTGAGACTGTGCATGGCACGATGGTCAAATTTCGTGAGCCAGAAGTGTTCTTATTTCTGGCCGCATACCAATGGCTTTAAAATATGATTGAAAGTGATTGGACTATTTGCTAATTCTTTCTTTTTAACTCAGAGGTACTAGCAAAGGTTAGGTTAGGGAGTGAAGACTTCAATATATTGTCCTAGGCCAAGTCAAGTCCTAAGATGCAGTATAGAGAAAAGTGCTTTCGCCATCTTGTTTTTAAAAAGAAAGAAAGTTGCAATTTTAAATTGGGTTGGTTCCCCTATTTCATAAAATCCTACAGGTCATCTTGTAGTTTATGTCCTGTGGGTTTTATGTGTGAGACTGTGCATGGCACGATGGTCAAATGTCGTGAGCCAGAAGTGTTCTTATTTCTGGCCGCATACCAATGGCTTTAAAATATGATTGAAAGTGATTGGACTATTTGCTAATTCTTTCTTTTTAACTCAGAGGTACTAGCAAAGGTTAGGTTAGGGAGTGAAGACGTCAATATATTGTCCTAGGCCAAGTCAAGGCCTAAGATGCAGTATAGAAAAAAGTGCTTTCGCCATCTTGTTTTTAAAAAGAAAGAATGTTGCAATTTTAAATTGGGTTGGTTCCCCTAGTTCATAAAATCCTACAGGTCATCTTGTAGTTTATGTCCTGTGGGTTTTATGTGTGAGACTGTGCATGGCACGATGGTCAAATTTCGTGAGCCAGAAGTGTTCTTATTTCTGGCCGCATACCAATGGCTTTAAAATATGATTGAAAGTGATTGGACTATTTGCTAATTCTTTCTTTTTAACTCAGAGGTACTAGCAAAGGTTAGGTTAGGGAGTGAAGACTTCAATATATTGTCCTAGGCCAAGTCAAGGCCTAAGATGCAGTATAGAGAAAAGTGCTTTCGCCATCTTGTTTTTAAAAAGAAAGAATGTTGCAATTTTAAATTGGGTCGGTTCCCCTAGTTCATAAAATCCTACAGGTCATCTTGTAGTTTATGTCCTGTGGGTTTTATGTGTGAGACTGTGCATGGCACGATGGTCAAATTTCGTGAGCCAGAAGTGTTCTTATTTCTGGCCGCATACCAATGGCTTTAAAATATGATTGAAAGTGATTGGACTATTTGCTAATTCTTTCTTTTTAACTCAGAGGTACTAGCAAAGGTTAGGTTAGGGAGTGAAGACTTCAATATATTGTCCTAGGCCAAGTCAAGGCCTAAGATGCAGTATAGAGAAAAGTGCTTTCGCCATCTTGTTTTTAAAAAGAAAGAATGTTGCAATTTTAAATTGGGTTGGTTCCCCTAGTTCATAAAATCCTACAGGTCATCTTGTAGTTTATGTCCTGTGGGTTTTATGTGTGAGACTGTGCATGGCACGATGGTCAAATTTCGTGAGCCAGAAGTGTTCTTATTTCTGGCCACATACCAATGTTGCAATTTTAAATTGGGTTGGTTCCCCTAGTTCATAAAATCCTACAGGTCATCTTGTAGTTTATGTCCTGTGGGTTTTATGTGTGAGACTGTGCATGGCACGATGGTCAAATTTCGTGAGCCAGAAGTGTTCTTATTTCTGGCCGCATACCAATGGCTTTAAAATATGATTGAAAGTGATTGGACTATTTGCTAATTCTTTCTTTTTAACTCAGAGGTACTAGCAAAAGTTAGGTTAGGGAGTGAAGACTTCAATATATTGTCCTAGGCCAAGTCAAGGCCTAAGATGCAGTATAGAGAAAAGTGCTTTCGCCATCTTGTTTTTAAAAAGAAAGAATGTTGCAATTTTAAATTGGGTTGGTTCCCCTAGTTCATAAAATCCTACAGGTCATCTTGTAGTTTATGTCCTGTGGGTTTTATGTGTGAGACTGTGCATGGCACGATGGTCAAATTTCGTGAGCCAGAAGTGTTCTTATTTCTGGCCGCATACCAATGGCTTTAAAATATGATTGAAAGTGAATGGACTATTTGCTAATTCTTTCTTTTTAACTCAGAGGTACTAGCAAAGGTTAGGTTAGGGAGTGAAGACTTCAATATATTGTCCTAGGCCAAGTCAAGGCCTAAGATGCAGTATAGAGAAAAGTGCTTTCGCCATCTTGTTTTTAAAAAAAAAGAATGTTGCAATTTTAAATTGGGTTGGTTCCCCTAGTTCATAAAATCCTACAGGTCATCTTGTAGTTTATGTCCTGTGGGTTTTATGTGTGAGACTGTGCATGGCACGATGGTCAAATTTCGTGAGCCAGAAGTGTTCTTATTTCTGGCCGCATACCAATGGCTTTAAAATATGATTGAAAGTGATTGGACTATTTGCTAATTCTTTCTTTTTAACTCAGAGGTACTAGCAAAGGTTAGGTTAGGGAGTGAAGACTTCAATATATTGTCCTAGGCCAAGTCAAGGCCTAAGATGCAGTATAGAGAAAAGTGCTTTCGCCATCTTGTTTTTAAAAAGAAAGAATGTTGCAATTTTAAATTGGGTTGGTTCCCCTAGTTCATAAAATCCTACAGGTCATCTTGTAGTTTATGTCCTGTGGGTTTTATGTGTGAGACTGTGCATGGCACGATGGTCAAATTTCGTGAGCCAGAAGTGTTCTTATTTCTGGCCGCATACCAATGGCTTTAAAATATGATTGAAAGTGATTGGACTATTTGCTAATTCTTTCTTTTTAACTCAGAGGTACTAGCAAAGGTTAGGTTAGGGAGTGAAGACTTCAATATATTGTCCTAGGCCAGTCAAGGCCTAAGATGCAGTATAGAGAAAAGTGCTTTCGCCATCTTGTTTTTAAAAAGAAAGAATGTTGCAATTTTAAATTGGGTTGGTTCCCCTAGTTCATAAAATCCTACAGGTCATCTTGTAGTTTATGTCCTGTGGGTTTTATGTGTGAGACTGTGCATGGCACGATGGTCAAATTTCGTGAGCCAGAAGTGTTCTTATTTCTGGCCGCATACCAATGGCTTTAAAATATGATTGAAAGTGATTGGACTATTTGCTAATTCTTTCTTTTTAACTCAGAGGTACTAGCAAAGGTTAGGTTAGGGAGTGAAGACTTCAATATATTGTCCTAGGCCAAGTCAAGGCCTAAGATGCAGTATAGAGAAAAGTGCTTTCGCCATCTTGTTTTTAAAAAGAAAGAAAGTTGCAATTTTAAATTGGGTTGGTTCCCCTATTTCATAAAATCCTACAGGTCATCTTGTAGTTTATGTCCTGTGGGTTTTATGTGTGAGACTGTGCATGGCACGATGGTCAAATGTCGTGAGCCAGAAGTGTTCTTATTTCTGGCCGCATACCAATGGCTTTAAAATATGATTGAAAGTGATTGGACTATTTGCTAATTCTTTCTTTTTAACTCAGAGGTACTAGCAAAGGTTAGGTTAGGGAGTGAAGACTTCAATATATTGTCCTAGGCCAAGTCAAGCCTAAGATGCAGTATAGAGAAAAGTGCTTTCGCCATCTTGTTTTTAAAAAGAAAGAATGTTGCAATTTTAAATTGGGTTGGTTCCCCTAGTTCATAAAATCCTACAGGTCATCTTGTAGTTTATGTCCTGTGGGTTTTATGTGTGAGACTGTGCATGGCACGATGGTCAAATTTTGTGAGCCAGAAGTGTTCTTATTTCTGGCCGCATACCAATGGCTTTAAAATATGATTGAAAGTGATTGGACTATTTGCTAATTCTTTCTTTTTAACTCAGAGGTACTAGCAAAGGTTAGGTTAGGGAGTGAAGACTTCAATATATTGTCCTAGGCCAAGTCAAGCCTAAGATGCAGTATAGAGAAAAGTGCTTTCGCCATCTTGTTTTTAAAAAGAAATAATGTTGCAATTTTAAATTGGGTTGGTTCCCCTAGTTCATAAAATCCTACAGGTCATCTTGTAGTTTATGTCCTGTGGGTTTTATGTGTGAGACTGTGCATGGCACGATGGTCAAATTTCGTGAGCCAGAAGTGTTCTTATTTCTGGCCGCATACCAATGGCTTTAAAATATGATTGAAAGTGATTGGACTATTTGCTAATTCTTTCTTTTTAACTCAGAGGTACTAGCAAAGGTTAGGTTAGGGAGTGAAGACTTCAATATATTGTCCTAGGCCAAGTCAAGGCCTAAGATGCAGTATAGAGAAAAGTGCTTTCGCCATCTTGTTTTTAAAAAGAAAGAATGTTGCAATTTTAAATTGGGTTGGTTCCCCTAGTTCATAAAATCCTACAGGTCATCTTGTAGTTTATGTCCTGTGGGTTTTATGTGTGAGACTGTGCATGGCACGATGGTCAAATTTCGTGAGCCAGAAGTGTTCTTATTTCTGGCCGCATACCAATGGCTTTAAAATATGATTGAAAGTGATTGGACTATTTGCTAATTCTTTCTTTTTAACTCAGAGGTACTAGCAAAGGTTAGGTTAGGGAGTGAAGACTTCAATATATTGTCCTAGGCCAAGTCAAGGCCTAAGATGCAGTATAGAGAAAAGTGCTTTCGCCATCTTGTTTTTAAAAAGAAAGAATGTTGCAATTTTAAATTGGGTTGGTTCCCCTAGTTCATAAAATCCTACAGGTCATCTTGTAGTTTATGTCCTGTGGGTTTTATGTGTGAGACTGTGCATGGCACGATGGTCAAATTTCGTGAGCCAGAAGTGTTCTTATTTCTGGCCGCATACCAATGGCTTTAAAATATGATTGAAAGTGATTGGACTATTTGCTAATTCTTTCTTTTTAACTCAGAGGTACTAGCAAAGGTTAGGTTAGGGAGTGAAGACTTCAATATATTGTCCTAGGCCAAGTCAAGGCCTAAGATGCAGTATAGAGAAAAGTGCTTTCGCCATCTTGTTTTTAAAAAGAAAGAATGTTGCAATTTTAAATTGGGTTAGTTCCCCTAGTTCATAAAATCCTACAGGTCATCTTGTAGTTTATGTCCTGTGGGTTTTATGTGTGAGACTGTGCATGGCACGATGGTCAAATTTCGTGAGCCAGAAGTGTTCTTATTTCTGGCCGCATACCAATGGCTTTAAAATATGATTGAAAGTGATTGGACTATTTGCTAATTCTTTCTTTTTAACTCAGAGGTACTAGCAAAGGTTAGGTTAGGGAGTGAAGACTTCAATATATTGTCCTAGGCCAAGTCAAGGCCTAAGATGCAGTATAGAGAAAAGTGCTTTCGCCATCTTGTTTTTAAAAAGAAAGAATGTTGCAATTTTAAATTGGGTTGGTTCCCCTAGTTCATAAAATCCTACAGGTCATCTTGTAGTTTATGTCCTGTGGGTTTTATGTGTGAGACTGTGCATGGCACGATGGTCAAATTTCGTGAGCCAGAAGTGTTCTTATTTCTGGCCGCATACCAATGGCTTTAAAATATGATTGAAAGTGATTGGACTATTTGCTAATTCTTTCTTTTTAACTCAGAGGTACTAGCAAAGGTTAGGTTAGGGAGTGAAGACTTCAATATATTGTCCTAGGCCAAGTCAAGGCCTAAGATGCAGTATAGAGAAAAGTGCTTTCGCCATCTTGTTTTTAAAAAGAAAGAATGTTGCAATTTTAAATTGGGTTGGTTCCCATAGTTCATAAAATCCTACAGGTCATCTTGTAGTTTATGTCCTGTGGGTTTTATGTGTGAGACTGTGCATGGCACGATGGTCAAATTTCGTGAGCCAGAAGTGTTCTTATTTCTGGCCGCATACCAATGGCTTTAAAATATGATTGAAAGTGATTGGACTATTTGCTAATTCTTTCTTTTTAACTCAGAGGTACTAGCAAAGGTTAGGTTAGGGAGTGAAGACTTCAATATATTGTCCTAGGCCAGTCAAGGCCTAAGATGCAGTATAGAGAAAAGTGCTTTCGCCATCTTGTTTTTAAAAAGAAAGAATGTTGCAATTTTAAATTGGGTTGGTTCCCCTAGTTCATAAAATCCTACAGGTCATCTTGTAGTTTATGTCCTGTGGGTTTTATGTGTGAGACTGTGCATGGCACGATGGTCAAATTTCGTGAGCCAGAAGTGTTCTTATTTCTGGCCGCATACCAATGGCTTTAAAATATGATTGAAAGTGATTGGACTATTTGCTAATTCTTTCTTTTTAACTCAGAGGTACTAGCAAAGGTTAGGTTAGGGAGTGAAGACTTCAATATATTGTCCTAGGCCAAGTCAAGCCTAAGATGCAGTATAGAGAAAAGTGCTTTCGCCATCTTGTTTTTAAAAAGAAAGAATGTTGCAATTTTAAATTGGGTTGGTTCCCCTAGTTCATAAAATCCTACAGGTCATCTTGTAGTTTATGTCCTGTGGGTTTTATGTGTGAGACTGTGCATGGCACGATGGTCAAATTTCGTGAGCCAGAAGTGTTCTTATTTCTGGCCGCATACCAATGGCTTTAAAATATGATTGAAAGTGATTGGACTATTTGCTAATTCTTTCTTTTTAACTCAGAGGTACTAGCAAAGGTTAGGTTAGGGAGTGAAGACTTCAATATATTGTCCTAGGCCAAGTCAAGCCTAAGATGCAGTATAGAGAAAAGTGCTTTCGCCATCTTGTTTTTAAAAAGAAATAATGTTGCAATTTTAAATTGGGTTGGTTCCCCTAGTTCATAAAATCCTACAGGTCATCTTGTAGTTTATGTCCTGTGGGTTTTATGTGTGAGACTGTGCATGGCACGATGGTCAAATTTCGTGAGCCAGAAGTGTTCTTATTTCTGGCCGCATACCAATGGCTTTAAAATATGATTGAAAGTGATTGGACTATTTGCTAATTCTTTCTTTTTAACTCAGAGGTACTAGCAAAGGTTAGGTTAGGGAGTGAAGACTTCAATATATTGTCCTAGGCCAAGTCAAGGCCTAAGATGCAGTATAGAGAAAAGTGCTTTCGCCATCTTGTTTTTAAAAAGAAAGAATGTTGCAATTTTAAATTGGGTTGGTTCCCATAGTTCATAAAATCCTACAGGTCATCTTGTAGTTTATGTCCTGTGGGTTTTATGTGTGAGACTGTGCATGGCACGATGGTCAAATTTCGTGAGCCAGAAGTGTTCTTATTTCTGGCCGCATACCAATGGCTTTAAAATATGATTGAAAGTGATTGGACTATTTGCTAATTCTTTCTTTTTAACTCAGAGGTACTAGCAAAGGTTAGGTTAGGGAGTGAAGACTTCAATATATTGTCCTAGGCCAGTCAAGGCCTAAGATGCAGTATAGAGAAAAGTGCTTTCGCCATCTTGTTTTTAAAAAGAAAGAATGTTGCAATTTTAAATTGGGTTGGTTCCCCTAGTTCATAAAATCCTACAGGTCATCTTGTAGTTTATGTCCTGTGGGTTTTATGTGTGAGACTGTGCATGGCACGATGGTCAAATTTCGTGAGCCAGAAGTGTTCTTATTTCTGGCCGCATACCAATGGCTTTAAAATATGATTGAAAGTGATTGGACTATTTGCTAATTCTTTCTTTTTAACTCAGAGGTACTAGCAAAGGTTAGGTTAGGGAGTGAAGACTTCAATATATTGTCCTAGGCCAAGTCAAGCCTAAGATGCAGTATAGAGAAAAGTGCTTTCGCCATCTTGTTTTTAAAAAGAAAGAATGTTGCAATTTTAAATTGGGTTGGTTCCCCTAGTTCATAAAATCCTACAGGTCATCTTGTAGTTTATGTCCTGTGGGTTTTATGTGTGAGACTGTGCATGGCACGATGGTCAAATTTCGTGAGCCAGAAGTGTTCTTATTTCTGGCCGCATACCAATGGCTTTAAAATATGATTGAAAGTGATTGGACTATTTGCTAATTCTTTCTTTTTAACTCAGAGGTACTAGCAAAGGTTAGGTTAGGGAGTGAAGACTTCAATATATTGTCCTAGGCCAAGTCAAGCCTAAGATGCAGTATAGAGAAAAGTGCTTTCGCCATCTTGTTTTTAAAAAGAAATAATGTTGCAATTTTAAATTGGGTTGGTTCCCCTAGTTCATAAAATCCTACAGGTCATCTTGTAGTTTATGTCCTGTGGGTTTTATGTGTGAGACTGTGCATGGCACGATGGTCAAATTTCGTGAGCCAGAAGTGTTCTTATTTCTGGCCGCATACCAATGGCTTTAAAATATGATTGAAAGTGATTGGACTATTTGCTAATTCTTTCTTTTTAACTCAGAGGTACTAGCAAAGGTTAGGTTAGGGAGTGAAGACTTCAATATATTGTCCTAGGCCAAGTCAAGGCCTAAGATGCAGTATAGAGAAAAGTGCTTTCGCCATCTTGTTTTTAAAAAGAAAGAATGTTGCAATTTTAAATTGGGTTGGTTCCCCTAGTTCATAAAATCCTACAGGTCATCTTGTAGTTTATGTCCTGTGGGTTTTATGTGTGAGACTGTGCATGGCACGATGGTCAAATTTCGTGAGCCAGAAGTGTTCTTATTTCTGGCCGTATACCAATGGCTTTAAAATATGATTGAAAGTGATTGGACTATTTGCTAATTCTTTCTTTTTAACTCAGAGGTACTAGCAAAGGTTAGGTTAGGGAGTGAAGACTTCAATATATTGTCCTAGGCCAAGTCAAGGCCTAAGATGCAGTATAGAGAAAAGTGCTTTCGCCATCTTGTTTTTAAAAAGAAAGAATGTTGCAATTTTAAATTGGGTTGGTTCCCCTAGTTCATAAAATCCTACAGGTCATCTTGTAGTTTATGTCCTGTGGGTTTTATGTGTGAGACTGTGCATGGCACGATGGTCAAATTTCGTGAGCCAGAAGTGTTCTTATTTCTGGCCGCATACCAATGGCTTTAAAATATGATTGAAAGTGATTGGACTATTTGCTAATTCTTTCTTTTTAACTCAGAGGTACTAGCAAAGGTTAGGTTAGGGAGTGAAGACTTCAATATATTGTCCTAGGCCAAGTCAAGGCCTAAGATGCAGTATAGAGAAAAGTGCTTTCGCCATCTTGTTTTTAAAAAGAAAGAATGTTGCAATTTTAAATTGGGTTGGTTCCCCTAGTTCATAAAATCCTACAGGTCATCTTGTAGTTTATGTCCTGTGGGTTTTATGTGTGAGACTGTGCATGGCACGATGGTCAAATTTCGTGAGCCAGAAGTGTTCTTATTTCTGGCCGCATACCAATGGCTTTAAAATATGATTGAAAGTGATTGGACTATTTGCTAATTCTTTCTTTTTAACTCAGAGGTACTAGCAAAGGTTAGGTTAGGGAGTGAAGACTTCAATATATTGTCCTAGGCCAGTCAAGGCCTAAGATGCAGTATAGAGAAAAGTGCTTTCGCCATCTTGTTTTTAAAAAGAAAGAATGTTGCAATTTTAAATTGGGTTGGTTCCCCTAGTTCATAAAATCCTACAGGTCATCTTGTAGTTTATGTCCTGTGGGTTTTATGTGTGAGACTGTGCATGGCACGATGGTCAAATTTCGTGAGCCAGAAGTGTTCTTATTTCTGGCCGCATACCAATGGCTTTAAAATATGATTGAAAGTGATTGGACTATTTGCTAATTCTTTATTTTTAACTCAGAGGTACTAGCAAAGGTTAGGTTAGGGAGTGAAGACTTCAATATATTGTCCTAGGCCAAGTCAAGGCCTAAGATGCAGTATAGAGAAAAGTGCTTTCGCCATCTTGTTTTTAAAAAGAAAGAATGTTGCAATTTTAAATTGGGTTGGTTCCCCTAGTTCATAAAATCCTACAGGTCATCTTGTAGTTTATGTCCTGTGGGTTTTATGTGTGAGACTGTGCATGGCACGATGGTCAAATGTTGTGAGCCAGAAGTGTTCTTATTTCTGGCCGCATACCAATGGCTTTAAAATATGATTGAAAGTGATTGGACTATTTGCTAATTCTTTCTTTTTAACTCAGAGGTACTAGCAAAGGTTAGGTTAGGGAGTGAAGACTTCAATATATTGTCCTAGGCCAAGTCAAGGCCTAAGATGCAGTATAGAGAAAAGTGCTTTCGCCATCTTGTTTTTAAAAAGAAAGAATGTTGCAATTTTAAATTGGGTTGGTTCCCCTAGTTCATAAAATCCTACAGGTCATCTTGTAGTTTATGTCCTGTGGGTTTTATGTGTGAGACTGTGCATGGCACGATGGTCAAATTTCGTGAGCCAGAAGTGTTCTTATTTCTGGCCGCATACCAATGGCTTTAAAATATGATTGAAAGTGATTGGACTATTTGCTAATTCTTTCTTTTTAACTCAGAGGTACTAGCAAAGGTTAGGTTAGGGAGTGAAGACTTCAATATATTGTCCTAGGCCAGTCAAGGCCTAAGATGCAGTATAGAGAAAAGTGCTTTCGCCATCTTGTTTTTAAAAAGAAAGAATGTTGCAATTTTAAATTGGGTCGGTTCCCCTAGTTCATAAAATCCTACAGGTCATCTTGTAGTTTATGTCCTGTGGGTTTTATGTGTGAGACTGTGCATGGCACGATGGTCAAATTTCGTGAGCCAGAAGTGTTCTTATTTCTGGCCGCATACCAATGGCTTTAAAATATGATTGAAAGTGATTGGACTATTTGCTAATTCTTTCTTTTTAACTCAGAGGTACTAGCAAAGGTTAGGTTAGGGAGTGAAGACTTCAATATATTGTCCTAGGCCAGTCAAGGCCTAAGATGCAGTATAGAGAAAAGTGCTTTCGCCATCTTGTTTTTAAAAAGAAAGAATGTTGCAATTTTAAATTGGGTTGGTTCCCCTAGTTCATAAAATCCTACAGGTCATCTTGTAGTTTATGTCCTGTGGGTTTTATGTGTGAGACTGTGCATGGCACGATGGTCAAATTTCGTGAGCCAGAAGTGTTCTTATTTCTGGCCGCATACCAATGGCTTTAAAATATGATTGAAAGTGATTGGACTATTTGCTAATTCTTTCTTTTTAACTCAGAGGTACTAGCAAAGGTTAGGTTAGGGAGTGAAGACTTCAATATATTGTCCTAGGCCAAGTCAAGGCCTAAGATGCAGTATAGAGAAAAGTGCTTTCGCCATCTTGTTTTTAAAAAGAAAGAAAGTTGCAATTTTAAATTGGGTTGGTTCCCCTATTTCATAAAATCCTACAGGTCATCTTGTAGTTTATGTCCTGTGGGTTTTATGTGTGAGACTGTGCATGGCACGATGGTCAAATGTCGTGAGCCAGAAGTGTTCTTATTTCTGGCCGCATACCAATGGCTTTAAAATATGATTGAAAGTGATTGGACTATTTGCTAATTCTTTCTTTTTAACTCAGAGGTACTAGCAAAGGTTAGGTTAGGGAGTGAAGACTTCAATATATTGTCCTAGGCCAAGTCAAGCCTAAGATGCAGTATAGAGAAAAGTGCTTTCGCCATCTTGTTTTTAAAAAGAAAGAATGTTGCAATTTTAAATTGGGTTGGTTCCCCTAGTTCATAAAATCCTACAGGTCATCTTGTAGTTTATGTCCTGTGGGTTTTATGTGTGAGACTGTGCATGGCACGATGGTCAAATTTTGTGAGCCAGAAGTGTTCTTATTTCTGGCCGCATACCAATGGCTTTAAAATATGATTGAAAGTGATTGGACTATTTGCTAATTCTTTCTTTTTAACTCAGAGGTACTAGCAAAGGTTAGGTTAGGGAGTGAAGACTTCAATATATTGTCCTAGGCCAAGTCAAGCCTAAGATGCAGTATAGAGAAAAGTGCTTTCGCCATCTTGTTTTTAAAAAGAAATAATGTTGCAATTTTAAATTGGGTTGGTTCCCCTAGTTCATAAAATCCTACAGGTCATCTTGTAGTTTATGTCCTGTGGGTTTTATGTGTGAGACTGTGCATGGCACGATGGTCAAATTTCGTGAGCCAGAAGTGTTCTTATTTCTGGCCGCATACCAATGGCTTTAAAATATGATTGAAAGTGATTGGACTATTTGCTAATTCTTTCTTTTTAACTCAGAGGTACTAGCAAAGGTTAGGTTAGGGAGTGAAGACTTCAATATATTGTCCTAGGCCAAGTCAAGGCCTAAGATGCAGTATAGAGAAAAGTGCTTTCGCCATCTTGTTTTTAAAAAGAAAGAATGTTGCAATTTTAAATTGGGTTGGTTCCCCTAGTTCATAAAATCCTACAGGTCATCTTGTAGTTTATGTCCTGTGGGTTTTATGTGTGAGACTGTGCATGGCACGATGGTCAAATTTCGTGAGCCAGAAGTGTTCTTATTTCTGGCCGCATACCAATGGCTTTAAAATATGATTGAAAGTGATTGGACTATTTGCTAATTCTTTCTTTTTAACTCAGAGGTACTAGCAAAGGTTAGGTTAGGGAGTGAAGACTTCAATATATTGTCCTAGGCCAAGTCAAGGCCTAAGATGCAGTATAGAGAAAAGTGCTTTCGCCATCTTGTTTTTAAAAAGAAAGAATGTTGCAATTTTAAATTGGGTTGGTTCCCCTAGTTCATAAAATCCTACAGGTCATCTTGTAGTTTATGTCCTGTGGGTTTTATGTGTGAGACTGTGCATGGCACGATGGTCAAATTTCGTGAGCCAGAAGTGTTCTTATTTCTGGCCGCATACCAATGGCTTTAAAATATGATTGAAAGTGATTGGACTATTTGCTAATTCTTTCTTTTTAACTCAGAGGTACTAGCAAAGGTTAGGTTAGGGAGTGAAGACTTCAATATATTGTCCTAGGCCAAGTCAAGGCCTAAGATGCAGTATAGAGAAAAGTGCTTTCGCCATCTTGTTTTTAAAAAGAAAGAATGTTGCAATTTTAAATTGGGTTGGTTCCCCTAGTTCATAAAATCCTACAGGTCATCTTGTAGTTTATGTCCTGTGGGTTTTATGTGTGAGACTGTGCATGGCACGATGGTCAAATTTCGTGAGCCAGAAGTGTTCTTATTTCTGGCCGCATACCAATGGCTTTAAAATATGATTGAAAGTGATTGGACTATTTGCTAATTCTTTCTTTTTAACTCAGAGGTACTAGCAAAGGTTAGGTTAGGGAGTGAAGACTTCAATATATTGTCCTAGGCCAAGTCAAGGCCTAAGATGCAGTATAGAGAAAAGTGCTTTCGCCATCTTGTTTTTAAAAAGAAAGAATGTTGCAATTTTAAATTGGGTTGGTTCCCCTAGTTCATAAAATCCTACAGGTCATCTTGTAGTTTATGTCCTGTGGGTTTTATGTGTGAGACTGTGCATGGCACGATGGTCAAATTTCGTGAGCCAGAAGTGTTCTTATTTCTGGCCGCATACCAATGGCTTTAAAATATGATTGAAAGTGATTGGACTATTTGCTAATTCTTTCTTTTTAACTCAGAGGTACTAGCAAAGGTTAGGTTAGGGAGTGAAGACTTCAATATATTGTCCTAGGCCAAGTCAAGGCCTAAGATGCAGTATAGAGAAAAGTGCTTTCGCCATCTTGTTTTTAAAAAGAAAGAATGTTGCAATTTTAAATTGGGTTAGTTCCCCTAGTTCATAAAATCCTACAGGTCATCTTGTAGTTTATGTCCTGTGGGTTTTATGTGTGAGACTGTGCATGGCACGATGGTCAAATTTCGTGAGCCAGAAGTGTTCTTATTTCTGGCCGCATACCAATGGCTTTAAAATATGATTGAAAGTGATTGGACTATTTGCTAATTCTTTCTTTTTAACTCAGAGGTACTAGCAAAGGTTAGGTTAGGGAGTGAAGACTTCAATATATTGTCCTAGGCCAAGTCAAGGCCTAAGATGCAGTATAGAGAAAAGTGCTTTCGCCATCTTGTTTTTAAAAAGAAAGAATGTTGCAATTTTAAATTGGGTTGGTTCCCCTAGTTCATAAAATCCTACAGGTCATCTTGTAGTTTATGTCCTGTGGGTTTTATGTGTGAGACTGTGCATGGCACGATGGTTAAATTTCGTGAGCCAGAAGTGTTCTTATTTCTGGCCGCATACCAATGGCTTTAAAATATGATTGAAAGTGATTGGACTATTTGCTAATTCTTTCTTTTTAACTCAGAGGTACTAGCAAAGGTTAGGTTAGGGAGTGAAGACTTCAATATATTGTCCTAGGCCAAGTCAAGCCTAAGATGCAGTATAGAGAAAAGTGCTTTCGCCATCTTGTTTTTAAAAAGAAATAATGTTGCAATTTTAAATTGGGTTGGTTCCCCTAGTTCATAAAATCCTACAGGTCATCTTGTAGTTTATGTCCTGTGGGTTTTATGTGTGAGACTGTGCATGGCACGATGGTCAAATTTCGTGAGCCAGAAGTGTTCTTATTTCTGGCCGCATACCAATGGCTTTAAAATATGATTGAAAGTGATTGGACTATTTGCTAATTCTTTCTTTTTAACTCAGAGGTACTAGCAAAGGTTAGGTTAGGGAGTGAAGACTTCAATATATTGTCCTAGGCCAAGTCAAGGCCTAAGATGCAGTATAGAGAAAAGTGCTTTCGCCATCTTGTTTTTAAAAAGAAAGAATGTTGCAATTTTAAATTGGGTTGGTTCCCCTAGTTCATAAAATCCTACAGGTCATCTTGTAGTTTATGTCCTGTGGGTTTTATGTGTGAGACTGTGCATGGCACGATGGTCAAATTTCGTGAGCCAGAAGTGTTCTTATTTCTGGCCGCATACCAATGGCTTTAAAATATGATTGAAAGTGATTGGACTATTTGCTAATTCTTTCTTTTTAACTCAGAGGTACTAGCAAAGGTTAGGTTAGGGAGTGAAGACTTCAATATATTGTCCTAGGCCAAGTCAAGGCCTAAGATGCAGTATAGAGAAAAGTGCTTTCGCCATCTTGTTTTTAAAAAGAAAGAATGTTGCAATTTTAAATTGGGTTGGTTCCCCTAGTTCATAAAATCCTACAGGTCATCTTGTAGTTTATGTCCTGTGGGTTTTATGTGTGAGACTGTGCATGGCACGATGGTCAAATTTCGTGAGCCAGAAGTGTTCTTATTTCTGGCCGCATACCAATGGCTTTAAAATATGATTGAAAGTGATTGGACTATTTGCTAATTCTTTCTTTTTAACTCAGAGGTACTAGCAAAGGTTAGGTTAGGGAGTGAAGACTTCAATATATTGTCCTAGGCCAAGTCAAGGCCTAAGATGCAGTATAGAGAAAAGTGCTTTCGCCATCTTGTTTTTAAAAAGAAAGAATGCTGCAATTTTAAATTGGGTTGGTTCCCCTAGTTCATAAAATCCTACAGGTCATCTTGTAGTTTATGTCCTGTGGGTTTTATGTGTGAGACTGTGCATGGCACGATGGTCAAATTTCGTGAGCCAGAAGTGTTCTTATTTCTGGCCGCATACCAATGGCTTTAAAATATGATTGAAAGTGATTGGACTATTTGCTAATTCTTTCTTTTTAACTCAGAGGTACTAGCAAAGGTTAGGTTAGGGAGTGAAGACTTCAATATATTGTCCTAGGCCAAGTCAAGGCCTAAGATGCAGTATAGAGAAAAGTGCTTTCGCCATCTTGTTTTTAAAAAGAAAGAATGTTGCAATTTTAAATTGGGTTGGTTCCCCTAGTTCATAAAATCCTACAGGTCATCTTGTAGTTTATGTCCTGTGGGTTTTATGTGTGAGACTGTGCATGGCACGATGGTCAAATTTCGTGAGCCAGAAGTGTTCTTATTTCTGGCCGCATACCAATGGCTTTAAAATATGATTGAAAGTGATTGGACTATTTGCTAATTCTTTCTTTTTAACTCAGAGGTACTAGCAAAGGTTAGGTTAGGGAGTGAAGACTTCAATATATTGTCCTAGGCCAAGTCAAGGCCTAAGATGCAGTATAGAGAAAAGTGCTTTCGCCATCTTGTTTTTAAAAAGAAAGAATGTTGCAATTTTAAATTGGGTTAGTTCCCCTAGTTCATAAAATCCTACAGGTCATCTTGTAGTTTATGTCCTGTGGGTTTTATGTGTGAGACTGTGCATGGCACGATGGTCAAATTTCGTGAGCCAGAAGTGTTCTTATTTCTGGCCGCATACCAATGGCTTTAAAATATGATTGAAAGTGATTGGACTATTTGCTAATTCTTTCTTTTTAACTCAGAGGTACTAGCAAAGGTTAGGTTAGGGAGTGAAGACTTCAATATATTGTCCTAGGCCAAGTCAAGGCCTAAGATGCAGTATAGAGAAAAGTGCTTTCGCCATCTTGTTTTTAAAAAGAAAGAATGTTGCAATTTTAAATTGGGTTGGTTCCCCTAGTTCATAAAATCCTACAGGTCATCTTGTAGTTTATGTCCTGTGGGTTTTATGTGTGAGACTGTGCATGGCACGATGGTCAAATTTCGTGAGCCAGAAGTGTTCTTATTTCTGGCCGCATACCAATGGCTTTAAAATATGATTGAAAGTGATTGGACTATTTGCTAATTCTTTCTTTTTAACTCAGAGGTACTAGCAAAGGTTAGGTTAGGGAGTGAAGACTTCAATATATTGTCCTAGGCCAGTCAAGGCCTAAGATGCAGTATAGAGAAAAGTGCTTTCGCCATCTTGTTTTTAAAAAGAAAGAATGTTGCAATTTTAAATTGGGTCGGTTCCCCTAGTTCATAAAATCCTACAGGTCATCTTGTAGTTTATGTCCTGTGGGTTTTATGTGTGAGACTGTGCATGGCACGATGGTCAAATTTCGTGAGCCAGAAGTGTTCTTATTTCTGGCCGCATACCAATGGCTTTAAAATATGATTGAAAGTGATTGGACTATTTGCTAATTCTTTCTTTTTAACTCAGAGGTACTAGCAAAGGTTAGGTTAGGGAGTGAAGACTTCAATATATTGTCCTAGGCCAAGTCAAGGCCTAAGATGCAGTATAGAGAAAAGTGCTTTCGCCATCTTGTTTTTAAAAAGAAAGAATGTTGCAATTTTAAATTGGGTTGGTTCCCCTAGTTCATAAAATCCTACAGGTCATCTTGTAGTTTATGTCCTGTGGGTTTTATGTGTGAGACTGTGCATGGCACGATGGTCAAATTTCGTGAACCAGAAGTGTTCTTATTTCTGGCCGCATACCAATGGCTTTAAAATATGATTGAAAGTGATTGGACTATTTGCTAATTCTTTCTTTTTAACTCAGAGGTACTAGCAAAGGTTAGGTTAGGGAGTGAAGACTTCAATATATTGTCCTAGGCCAGTCAAGGCCTAAGATGCAGTATAGAGAAAAGTGCTTTCGCCATCTTGTTTTTAAAAAGAAAGAATGTTGCAATTTTAAATTGGGTTGGTTCCCCTAGTTCATAAAATCCTACAGGTCATCTTGTAGTTTATGTCCTGTGGGTTTTATGTGTGAGACTGTGCATGGCACGATGGTCAAATTTCGTGAGCCAGAAGTGTTCTTATTTCTGGCCGCATACCAATGGCTTTAAAATATGATTGAAAGTGATTGGACTATTTGCTAATTCTTTCTTTTTAACTCAGAGGTACTAGCAAAGGTTAGGTTAGGGAGTGAAGACTTCAATATATTGTCCTAGGCCAAGTCAAGGCCTAAGATGCAGTATAGAGAAAAGTGCTTTCGCCATCTTGTTTTTAAAAAGAAAGAAAGTTGCAATTTTAAATTGGGTTGGTTCCCCTATTTCATAAAATCCTACAGGTCATCTTGTAGTTTATGTCCTGTGGGTTTTATGTGTGAGACTGTGCATGGCACGATGGTCAAATGTCGTGAGCCAGAAGTGTTCTTATTTCTGGCCGCATACCAATGGCTTTAAAATATGATTGAAAGTGATTGGACTATTTGCTAATTCTTTCTTTTTAACTCAGAGGTACTAGCAAAGGTTAGGTTAGGGAGTGAAGACTTCAATATATTGTCCTAGGCCAAGTCAAGCCTAAGATGCAGTATAGAGAAAAGTGCTTTCGCCATCTTGTTTTTAAAAAGAAAGAATGTTGCAATTTTAAATTGGGTTGGTTCCCCTAGTTCATAAAATCCTACAGGTCATCTTGTAGTTTATGTCCTGTGGGTTTTATGTGTGAGACTGTGCATGGCACGATGGTCAAATTTCGTGAGCCAGAAGTGTTCTTATTTCTGGCCGCATACCAATGGCTTTAAAATATGATTGAAAGTGATTGGACTATTTGCTAATTCTTTCTTTTTAACTCAGAGGTACTAGCAAAGGTTAGGTTAGGGAGTGAAGACTTCAATATATTGTCCTAGGCCAAGTCAAGGCCTAAGATGCAGTATAGAGAAAAGTGCTTTCGCCATCTTGTTTTTAAAAAGAAAGAATGTTGCAATTTTAAATTGGGTTGGTTCCCCTAGTTCATAAAATCCTACAGGTCATCTTGTAGTTTATGTCCTGTGGGTTTTATGTGTGAGACTGTGCATGGCACGATGGTCAAATTTCGTGAGCCAGAAGTGTTCTTATTTCTGGCCGCATACCAATGGCTTTAAAATATGATTGAAAGTGATTGGACTATTTGCTAATTCTTTCTTTTTAACTCAGAGGTACTAGCAAAGGTTAGGTTAGGGAGTGAAGACTTCAATATATTGTCCTAGGCCAGTCAAGGCCTAAGATGCAGTATAGAGAAAAGTGCTTTCGCCATCTTGTTTTTAAAAAGAAAGAATGTTGCAATTTTAAATTGGGTTGGTTCCCCTAGTTCATAAAATCCTACAGGTCATCTTGTAGTTTATGTCCTGTGGGTTTTATGTGTGAGACTGTGCATGGCACGATGGTCAAATTTCGTGAGCCAGAAGTGTTCTTATTTCTGGCCGCATACCAATGGCTTTAAAATATGATTGAAAGTGATTGGACTATTTGCTAATTCTTTCTTTTTAACTCAGAGGTACTAGCAAAGGTTAGGTTAGGGAGTGAAGACTTCAATATATTGTCCTAGGCCAAGTCAAGCCTAAGATGCAGTATAGAGAAAAGTGCTTTCGCCATCTTGTTTTTAAAAAGAAATAATGTTGCAATTTTAAATTGGGTTGGTTCCCCTAGTTCATAAAATCCTACAGGTCATCTTGTAGTTTATGTCCTGTGGGTTTTATGTGTGAGACTGTGCATGGCACGATGGTCAAATTTCGTGAGCCAGAAGTGTTCTTATTTCTGGCCGCATACCAATGGCTTTAAAATATGATTGAAAGTGATTGGACTATTTGCTAATTCTTTCTTTTTAACTCAGAGGTACTAGCAAAGGTTAGGTTAGGGAGTGAAGACTTCAATATATTGTCCTAGGCCAAGTCAAGGCCTAAGATGCAGTATAGAGAAAAGTGCTTTCGCCATCTTGTTTTTAAAAAGAAAGAATGTTGCAATTTTAAATTGGGTTGGTTCCCCTAGTTCATAAAATCCTACAGGTCATCTTGTAGTTTATGTCCTGTGGGTTTTATGTGTGAGACTGTGCATGGCACGATGGTCAAATTTCGTGAGCCAGAAGTGTTCTTATTTCTGGCCGTATACCAATGGCTTTAAAATATGATTGAAAGTGATTGGACTATTTGCTAATTCTTTCTTTTTAACTCAGAGGTACTAGCAAAGGTTAGGTTAGGGAGTGAAGACTTCAATATATTGTCCTAGGCCAAGTCAAGGCCTAAGATGCAGTATAGAGAAAAGTGCTTTCGCCATCTTGTTTTTAAAAAGAAAGAATGTTGCAATTTTAAATTGGGTTGGTTCCCCTAGTTCATAAAATCCTACAGGTCATCTTGTAGTTTATGTCCTGTGGGTTTTATGTGTGAGACTGTGCATGGCACGATGGTCAAATTTCGTGAGCCAGAAGTGTTCTTATTTCTGGCCGCATACCAATGGCTTTAAAATATGATTGAAAGTGATTGGACTATTTGCTAATTCTTTCTTTTTAACTCAGAGGTACTAGCAAAGGTTAGGTTAGGGAGTGAAGACTTCAATATATTGTCCTAGGCCAAGTCAAGGCCTAAGATGCAGTATAGAGAAAAGTGCTTTCGCCATCTTGTTTTTAAAAAGAAAGAATGTTGCAATTTTAAATTGGGTTGGTTCCCCTAGTTCATAAAATCCTACAGGTCATCTTGTAGTTTATGTCCTGTGGGTTTTATGTGTGAGACTGTGCATGGCACGATGGTCAAATTTCGTGAGCCAGAAGTGTTCTTATTTCTGGCCGCATACCAATGGCTTTAAAATATGATTGAAAGTGATTGGACTATTTGCTAATTCTTTCTTTTTAACTCAGAGGTACTAGCAAAGGTTAGGTTAGGGAGTGAAGACTTCAATATATTGTCCTAGGCCAGTCAAGGCCTAAGATGCAGTATAGAGAAAAGTGCTTTCGCCATCTTGTTTTTAAAAAGAAAGAATGTTGCAATTTTAAATTGGGTTGGTTCCCCTAGTTCATAAAATCCTACAGGTCATCTTGTAGTTTATGTCCTGTGGGTTTTATGTGTGAGACTGTGCATGGCACGATGGTCAAATTTCGTGAGCCAGAAGTGTTCTTATTTCTGGCCGCATACCAATGGCTTTAAAATATGATTGAAAGTGATTGGACTATTTGCTAATTCTTTATTTTTAACTCAGAGGTACTAGCAAAGGTTAGGTTAGGGAGTGAAGACTTCAATATATTGTCCTAGGCCAAGTCAAGGCCTAAGATGCAGTATAGAGAAAAGTGCTTTCGCCATCTTGTTTTTAAAAAGAAAGAATGTTGCAATTTTAAATTGGGTTGGTTCCCCTAGTTCATAAAATCCTACAGGTCATCTTGTAGTTTATGTCCTGTGGGTTTTATGTGTGAGACTGTGCATGGCACGATGGTCAAATGTTGTGAGCCAGAAGTGTTCTTATTTCTGGCCGCATACCAATGGCTTTAAAATATGATTGAAAGTGATTGGACTATTTGCTAATTCTTTCTTTTTAACTCAGAGGTACTAGCAAAGGTTAGGTTAGGGAGTGAAGACTTCAATATATTGTCCTAGGCCAAGTCAAGGCCTAAGATGCAGTATAGAGAAAAGTGCTTTCGCCATCTTGTTTTTAAAAAGAAAGAATGTTGCAATTTTAAATTGGGTTGGTTCCCCTAGTTCATAAAATCCTACAGGTCATCTTGTAGTTTATGTCCTGTGGGTTTTATGTGTGAGACTGTGCATGGCACGATGGTCAAATTTCGTGAGCCAGAAGTGTTCTTATTTCTGGCCGCATACCAATGGCTTTAAAATATGATTGAAAGTGATTGGACTATTTGCTAATTCTTTCTTTTTAACTCAGAGGTACTAGCAAAGGTTAGGTTAGGGAGTGAAGACTTCAATATATTGTCCTAGGCCAGTCAAGGCCTAAGATGCAGTATAGAGAAAAGTGCTTTCGCCATCTTGTTTTTAAAAAGAAAGAATGTTGCAATTTTAAATTGGGTCGGTTCCCCTAGTTCATAAAATCCTACAGGTCATCTTGTAGTTTATGTCCTGTGGGTTTTATGTGTGAGACTGTGCATGGCACGATGGTCAAATTTCGTGAGCCAGAAGTGTTCTTATTTCTGGCCGCATACCAATGGCTTTAAAATATGATTGAAAGTGATTGGACTATTTGCTAATTCTTTCTTTTTAACTCAGAGGTACTAGCAAAGGTTAGGTTAGGGAGTGAAGACTTCAATATATTGTCCTAGGCCAAGTCAAGGCCTAAGATGCAGTATAGAGAAAAGTGCTTTCGCCATCTTGTTTTTAAAAAGAAAGAAAGTTGCAATTTTAAATTGGGTTGGTTCCCCTATTTCATAAAATCCTACAGGTCATCTTGTAGTTTATGTCCTGTGGGTTTTATGTGTGAGACTGTGCATGGCACGATGGTCAAATTTCGTGAGCCAGAAGTGTTCTTATTTCTGGCCGCATACCAATGGCTTTAAAATATGATTGAAAGTGATTGGACTATTTGCTAATTCTTTCTTTTTAACTCAGAGGTACTAGCAAAGGTTAGGTTAGGGAGTGAAGACTTCAATATATTGTCCTAGGCCAAGTCAAGCCTAAGAAGCAGTATAGAGAAAAGTGCTTTCGCCATCTTGTTTTTAAAAAGAAAGAATGTTGCAATTTTAAATTGGGTTGGTTCCCCTAGTTCATAAAATCCTACAGGTCATCTTGTAGTTTATGTCCTGTGGGTTTTATGTGTGAGACTGTGCATGGCACGATGGTCAAATTTCGTGAGCCAGAAGTGTTCTTATTTCTGGCCGCATACCAATGGCTTTAAAATATGATTGAAAGTGATTGGACTATTTGCTAATTCTTTCTTTTTAACTCAGAGGTACTAGCAAAGGTTAGGTTAGGGAGTGAAGACTTCAATATATTGTCCTAGGCCAAGTCAAGGCCTAAGATGCAGTATAGAGAAAAGTGCTTTCGCCATCTTGTTTTTAAAAAGAAAGAATGTTGCAATTTTAAATTGGGTTGGTTCCCCTAGTTCATAAAATCCTACAGGTCATCTTGTAGTTTATGTCCTGTGGGTTTTATGTGTGAGACTGTGCATGGCACGATGGTCAAATTTCGTGAGCCAGAAGTGTTCTTATTTCTGGCCGCATACCAATGGCTTTAAAATATGATTGAAAGTGATTGGACTATTTGCTAATTCTTTCTTTTTAACTCAGAGGTACTAGCAAAGGTTAGGTTAGGGAGTGAAGACTTCAATATATTGTCCTAGGCCAAGTCAAGGCCTAAGATGCAGTATAGAGAAAAGTGCTTTCGCCATCTTGTTTTTAAAAAGAAAGAATGTTGCAATTTTAAATTGGGTTGGTTCCCCTAGTTCATAAAATCCTACAGGTCATCTTGTAGTTTATGTCCTGTGGGTTTTATGTGTGAGACTGTGCATGGCACGATGGTCAAATTTCGTGAGCCAGAAGTGTTCTTATTTCTGGCCGCATACCAATGGCTTTAAAATATGATTGAAAGTGATTGGACTATTTGCTAATTCTTTCTTTTTAACTCAGAGGTACTAGCAAAGGTTAGGTTAGGGAGTGAAGACTTCAATATATTGTCCTAGGCCAAGTCAAGGCCTAAGATGCAGTATAGAGAAAAGTGCTTTCGCCATCTTGTTTTTAAAGAGAAAGAATGTTGCAATTTTAAATTGGGTTAGTTCCCCTAGTTCATAAAATCCTACAGGTCATCTTGTAGTTTATGTCCTGTGGGTTTTATGTGTGAGACTGTGCATGGCACGATGGTCAAATTTCGTGAGCCAGAAGTGTTCTTATTTCTGGCCGCATACCAATGGCTTTAAAATATGATTGAAAGTGATTGGACTATTTGCTAATTCTTTCTTTTTAACTCAGAGGTACTAGCAAAGGTTAGGTTAGGGAGTGAAGACTTCAATATATTGTCCTAGGCCAAGTCAAGGCCTAAGATGCAGTATAGAGAAAAGTGCTTTCGCCATCTTGTTTTTAAAAAGAAAGAATGTTGCAATTTTAAATTGGGTTGGTTCCCCTAGTTCATAAAATCCTACAGGTCATCTTGTAGTTTATGTCCTGTGGGTTTTATGTGTGAGACTGTGCATGGCACGATGGTCAAATTTCGTGAGCCAGAAGTGTTCTTATTTCTGGCCGCATACCAATGGCTTTAAAATATGATTGAAAGTGATTGGACTATTTGCTAATTCTTTCTTTTTAACTCAGAGGTACTAGCAAAGGTTAGGTTAGGGAGTGAAGACTTCAATATATTGTCCTAGGCCAAGTCAAGGCCTAAGATGCAGTATAGAGAAAAGTGCTTTCGCCATCTTGTTTTTAAAAAGAAAGAATGTTGCAATTTTAAATTGGGTTGGTTCCCCTAGTTCATAAAATCCTACAGGTCATCTTGTAGTTTATGTCCTGTGGGTTTTATGTGTGAGACTGTGCATGGCACGATGGTCAAATGTTGTGAGCCAGAAGTGTTCTTATTTCTGGCCGCATACCAATGGCTTTAAAATATGATTGAAAGTGATTGGACTATTTGCTAATTCTTTCTTTTTAACTCAGAGGTACTAGCAAAGGTTAGGTTAGGGAGTGAAGACTTCAATATATTGTCCTAGGCCAAGTCAAGGCCTAAGATGCAGTATAGAGAAAAGTGCTTTCGCCATCTTGTTTTTAAAAAGAAAGAATGTTGCAATTTTAAATTGGGTTGGTTCCCCTAGTTCATAAAATCCTACAGGTCATCTTGTAGTTTATGTCCTGTGGGTTTTATGTGTGAGACTGTGCATGGCACGATGGTCAAATTTCGTGAGCCAGAAGTGTTCTTATTTCTGGCCGCATACCAATGGCTTTAAAATATGATTGAAAGTGATTGGACTATTTGCTAATTCTTTCTTTTTAACTCAGAGGTACTAGCAAAGGTTAGGTTAGGGAGTGAAGACTTCAATATATTGTCCTAGGCCAAGTCAAGGCCTAAGATGCAGTATAGAGAAAAGTGCTTTCGCCATCTTGTTTTTAAAAAGAAAGAATGTTGCAATTTTAAATTGGGTTGGTTCCCCTAGTTCATAAAATCCTACAGGTCATCTTGTAGTTTATGTCCTGTGGGTTTTATGTGTGAGACTGTGCATGGCACGATGGTCAAATTTCGTGAGCCAGAAGTGTTCTTATTTCTGGCCGCATACCAATGGCTTTAAAATATGATTGAAAGTGATTGGACTATTTGCTAATTCTTTCTTTTTAACTCAGAGGTACTAGCAAAGGTTAGGTTAGGGAGTGAAGACTTCAATATATTGTCCTAGGCCAAGTCAAGGCCTAAGATGCAGTATAGAGAAAAGTGCTTTCGCCATCTTGTTTTTAAAAAGAAAGAATGTTGCAATTTTAAATTGGGTTAGTTCCCCTAGTTCATAAAATCCTACAGGTCATCTTGTAGTTTATGTCCTGTGGGTTTTATGTGTGAGACTGTGCATGGCACGATGGTCAAATTTCGTGAGCCAGAAGTGTTCTTATTTCTGGCCGCATACCAATGGCTTTAAAATATGATTGAAAGTGATTGGACTATTTGCTAATTCTTTCTTTTTAACTCAGAGGTACTAGCAAAGGTTAGGTTAGGGAGTGAAGACTTCAATATATTGTCCTAGGCCAAGTCAAGGCCTAAGATGCAGTATAGAGAAAAGTGCTTTCGCCATCTTGTTTTTAAAAAGAAAGAATGTTGCAATTTTAAATTGGGTTGGTTCCCCTAGTTCATAAAATCCTACAGGTCATCTTGTAGTTTATGTCCTGTGGGTTTTATGTGTGAGACTGTGCATGGCACGATGGTCAAATTTCGTGAGCCAGAAGTGTTCTTATTTCTGGCCGCATACCAATGGCTTTAAAATATGATTGAAAGTGATTGGACTATTTGCTAATTCTTTCTTTTTAACTCAGAGGTACTAGCAAAGGTTAGGTTAGGGAGTGAAGACTTCAATATATTGTCCTAGGCCAGTCAAGGCCTAAGATGCAGTATAGAGAAAAGTGCTTTCGCCATCTTGTTTTTAAAAAGAAAGAATGTTGCAATTTTAAATTGGGTCGGTTCCCCTAGTTCATAAAATCCTACAGGTCATCTTGTAGTTTATGTCCTGTGGGTTTTATGTGTGAGACTGTGCATGGCACGATGGTCAAATTTCGTGAGCCAGAAGTGTTCTTATTTCTGGCCGCATACCAATGGCTTTAAAATATGATTGAAAGTGATTGGACTATTTGCTAATTCTTTCTTTTTAACTCAGAGGTACTAGCAAAGGTTAGGTTAGGGAGTGAAGACTTCAATATATTGTCCTAGGCCAAGTCAAGGCCTAAGATGCAGTATAGAGAAAAGTGCTTTCGCCATCTTGTTTTTAAAAAGAAAGAATGTTGCAATTTTAAATTGGGTTGGTTCCCCTAGTTCATAAAATCCTACAGGTCATCTTGTAGTTTATGTCCTGTGGGTTTTATGTGTGAGACTGTGCATGGCACGATGGTCAAATTTCGTGAGCCAGAAGTGTTCTTATTTCTGGCCGCATACCAATGGCTTTAAAATATGATTGAAAGTGATTGGACTATTTGCTAATTCTTTCTTTTTAACTCAGAGGTACTAGCAAAGGTTAGGTTAGGGAGTGAAGACTTCAATATATTGTCCTAGGCCAGTCAAGGCCTAAGATGCAGTATAGAGAAAAGTGCTTTCGCCATCTTGTTTTTAAAAAGAAAGAATGTTGCAATTTTAAATTGGGTTGGTTCCCCTAGTTCATAAAATCCTACAGGTCATCTTGTAGTTTATGTCCTGTGGGTTTTATGTGTGAGACTGTGCATGGCACGATGGTCAAATTTCGTGAGCCAGAAGTGTTCTTATTTCTGGCCGCATACCAATGGCTTTAAAATATGATTGAAAGTGATTGGACTATTTGCTAATTCTTTCTTTTTAACTCAGAGGTACTAGCAAAGGTTAGGTTAGGGAGTGAAGACTTCAATATATTGTCCTAGGCCAAGTCAAGGCCTAAGATGCAGTATAGAGAAAAGTGCTTTCGCCATCTTGTTTTTAAAAAGAAAGAATGTTGCAATTTTAAATTGGGTTGGTTCCCCTAGTTCATAAAATCCTACAGGTCATCTTGTAGTTTATGTCCTGTGGGTTTTATGTGTGAGACTGTGCATGGCACGATGGTCAAATGTCGTGAGCCAGAAGTGTTCTTATTTCTGGCCGCATACCAATGGCTTTAAAATATGATTGAAAGTGATTGGACTATTTGCTAATTCTTTCTTTTTAACTCAGAGGTACTAGCAAAGGTTAGGTTAGGGAGTGAAGACTTCAATATATTGTCCTAGGCCAAGTCAAGCCTAAGATGCAGTATAGAGAAAAGTGCTTTCGCCATCTTGTTTTTAAAAAGAAAGAATGTTGCAATTTTAAATTGGGTTGGTTCCCCTAGTTCATAAAATCCTACAGGTCATCTTGTAGTTTATGTCCTGTGGGTTTTATGTGTGAGACTGTGCATGGCACGATGGTCAAATTTCGTGAGCCAGAAGTGTTCTTATTTCTGGCCGCATACCAATGGCTTTAAAATATGATTGAAAGTGATTGGACTATTTGCTAATTCTTTCTTTTTAACTCAGAGGTACTAGCAAAGGTTAGGTTAGGGAGTGAAGACTTCAATATATTGTCCTAGGCCAGTCAAGGCCTAAGATGCAGTATAGAGAAAAGTGCTTTCGCCATCTTGTTTTTAAAAAGAAAGAATGTTGCAATTTTAAATTGGGTTGGTTCCCCTAGTTCATAAAATCCTACAGGTCATCTTGTAGTTTATGTCCTGTGGGTTTTATGTGTGAGACTGTGCATGGCACGATGGTCAAATTTCGTGAGCCAGAAGTGTTCTTATTTCTGGCCGCATACCAATGGCTTTAAAATATGATTGAAAGTGATTGGACTATTTGCTAATTCTTTCTTTTTAACTCAGAGGTACTAGCAAAGGTTAGGTTAGGGAGTGAAGACTTCAATATATTGTCCTAGGCCAAGTCAAGCCTAAGATGCAGTATAGAGAAAAGTGCTTTCGCCATCTTGTTTTTAAAAAGAAATAATGTTGCAATTTTAAATTGGGTTGGTTCCCCTAGTTCATAAAATCCTACAGGTCATCTTGTAGTTTATGTCCTGTGGGTTTTATGTGTGAGACTGTGCATGGCACGATGGTCAAATTTCGTGAGCCAGAAGTGTTCTTATTTCTGGCCGCATACCAATGGCTTTAAAATATGATTGAAAGTGATTGGACTATTTGCTAATTCTTTCTTTTTAACTCAGAGGTACTAGCAAAGGTTAGGTTAGGGAGTGAAGACTTCAATATATTGTCCTAGGCCAAGTCAAGGCCTAAGATGCAGTATAGAGAAAAGTGCTTTCGCCATCTTGTTTTTAAAAAGAAAGAATGTTGCAATTTTAAATTGGGTTGGTTCCCCTAGTTCATAAAATCCTACAGGTCATCTTGTAGTTTATGTCCTGTGGGTTTTATGTGTGAGACTGTGCATGGCACGATGGTCAAATTTCGTGAGCCAGAAGTGTTCTTATTTCTGGCCGCATACCAATGGCTTTAAAATATGATTGAAAGTGATTGGACTATTTGCTAATTCTTTCTTTTTAACTCAGAGGTACTAGCAAAGGTTAGGTTAGGGAGTGAAGACTTCAATATATTGTCCTAGGCCAAGTCAAGGCCTAAGATGCAGTATAGAGAAAAGTGCTTTCGCCATCTTGTTTTTAAAAAGAAAGAATGTTGCAATTTTAAATTGGGTTAGTTCCCCTAGTTCATAAAATCCTACAGGTCATCTTGTAGTTTATGTCCTGTGGGTTTTATGTGTGAGACTGTGCATGGCACGATGGTCAAATTTCGTGAGCCAGAAGTGTTCTTATTTCTGGCCGCATACCAATGGCTTTAAAATATGATTGAAAGTGATTGGACTATTTGCTAATTCTTTCTTTTTAACTCAGAGGTACTAGCAAAGGTTAGGTTAGGGAGTGAAGACTTCAATATATTGTCCTAGGCCAAGTCAAGGCCTAAGATGCAGTATAGAGAAAAGTGCTTTCGCCATCTTGTTTTTAAAAAGAAAGAATGTTGCAATTTTAAATTGGGTTGGTTCCCCTAGTTCATAAAATCCTACAGGTCATCTTGTAGTTTATGTCCTGTGGGTTTTATGTGTGAGACTGTGCATGGCACGATGGTCAAATTTCGTGAGCCAGAAGTGTTCTTATTTCTGGCCGCATACCAATGGCTTTAAAATATGATTGAAAGTGATTGGACTATTTGCTAATTCTTTCTTTTTAACTCAGAGGTACTAGCAAAGGTTAGGTTAGGGAGTGAAGACTTCAATATATTGTCCTAGGCCAAGTCAAGGCCTAAGATGCAGTATAGAGAAAAGTGCTTTCGCCATCTTGTTTTTAAAAAGAAAGAATGTTGCAATTTTAAATTGGGTTGGTTCCCATAGTTCATAAAATCCTACAGGTCATCTTGTAGTTTATGTCCTGTGGGTTTTATGTGTGAGACTGTGCATGGCACGATGGTCAAATGTTGTGAGCCAGAAGTGTTCTTATTTCTGGCCGCATACCAATGGCTTTAAAATATGATTGAAAGTGATTGGACTATTTGCTAATTCTTTCTTTTTAACTCAGAGGTACTAGCAAAGGTTAGGTTAGGGAGTGAAGACTTCAATATATTGTCCTAGGCCAGTCAAGGCCTAAGATGCAGTATAGAGAAAAGTGCTTTCGCCATCTTGTTTTTAAAAAGAAAGAATGTTGCAATTTTAAATTGGGTTGGTTCCCCTAGTTCATAAAATCCTACAGGTCATCTTGTAGTTTATGTCCTGTGGGTTTTATGTGTGAGACTGTGCATGGCACGATGGTCAAATTTCGTGAGCCAGAAGTGTTCTTATTTCTGGCCGCATACCAATGGCTTTAAAATATGATTGAAAGTGATTGGACTATTTGCTAATTCTTTCTTTTTAACTCAGAGGTACTAGCAAAGGTTAGGTTAGGGAGTGAAGACTTCAATATATTGTCCTAGGCCAAGTCAAGCCTAAGATGCAGTATAGAGAAAAGTGCTTTCGCCATCTTGTTTTTAAAAAGAAAGAATGTTGCAATTTTAAATTGGGTTGGTTCCCCTAGTTCATAAAATCCTACAGGTCATCTTGTAGTTTATGTCCTGTGGGTTTTATGTGTGAGACTGTGCATGGCACGATGGTCAAATTTCGTGAGCCAGAAGTGTTCTTATTTCTGGCCGCATACCAATGGCTTTAAAATATGATTGAAAGTGATTGGACTATTTGCTAATTCTTTCTTTTTAACTCAGAGGTACTAGCAAAGGTTAGGTTAGGGAGTGAAGACTTCAATATATTGTCCTAGGCCAAGTCAAGCCTAAGATGCAGTATAGAGAAAAGTGCTTTCGCCATCTTGTTTTTAAAAAGAAATAATGTTGCAATTTTAAATTGGGTTGGTTCCCCTAGTTCATAAAATCCTACAGGTCATCTTGTAGTTTATGTCCTGTGGGTTTTATGTGTGAGACTGTGCATGGCACGATGGTCAAATTTCGTGAGCCAGAAGTGTTCTTATTTCTGGCCGCATACCAATGGCTTTAAAATATGATTGAAAGTGATTGGACTATTTGCTAATTCTTTCTTTTTAACTCAGAGGTACTAGCAAAGGTTAGGTTAGGGAGTGAAGACTTCAATATATTGTCCTAGGCCAAGTCAAGGCCTAAGATGCAGTATAGAGAAAAGTGCTTTCGCCATCTTGTTTTTAAAAAGAAAGAATGTTGCAATTTTAAATTGGGTTGGTTCCCCTAGTTCATAAAATCCTACAGGTCATCTTGTAGTTTATGTCCTGTGGGTTTTATGTGTGAGAATGTGCATGGCACGATGGTCAAATTTCGTGAGCCAGAAGTGTTCTTATTTCTGGCCGTATACCAATGGCTTTAAAATATGATTGAAAGTGAATGGACTATTTGCTAATTCTTTCTTTTTAACTCAGAGGTACTAGCAAAGGTTAGGTTAGGGAGTGAAGACTTCAATATATTGTCCTAGGCCAAGTCAAGGCCTAAGATGCAGTATAGAGAAAAGTGCTTTCGCCATCTTGTTTTTAAAAAGAAAGAATGTTGCAATTTTAAATTGGGTTGGTTCCCCTAGTTCATAAAATCCTACAGGTCATCTTGTAGTTTATGTCCTGTGGGTTTTATGTGTGAGACTGTGCATGGCACGATGGTCAAATTTCGTGAGCCAGAAGTGTTCTTATTTCTGGCCGCATACCAATGGCTTTAAAATATGATTGAAAGTGATTGGACTATTTGCTAATTCTTTCTTTTTAACTCAGAGGTACTAGCAAAGGTTAGGTTAGGGAGTGAAGACTTCAATATATTGTCCTAGGCCAAGTCAAGGCCTAAGATGCAGTATAGAGAAAAGTGCTTTCGCCATCTTGTTTTTAAAAAGAAAGAATGTTGCAATTTTAAATTGGGTTGGTTCCCCTAGTTCATAAAATCCTACAGGTCATCTTGTAGTTTATGTCCTGTGGGTTTTATGTGTGAGACTGTGCATGGCACGATGGTCAAATTTCGTGAGCCAGAAGTGTTCTTATTTCTGGCCGCATACCAATGGCTTTAAATATGATTGAAAGTGATTGGACTATTTGCTAATTCTTTCTTTTTAACTCAGAGGTACTAGCAAAGGTTAGGTTAGGGAGTGAAGACTTCAATATATTGTCCTAGGCCAGTCAAGGCCTAAGATGCAGTATAGAGAAAAGTGCTTTCGCCATCTTGTTTTTAAAAAGAAAGAATGTTGCAATTTTAAATTGGGTTGGTTCCCCTAGTTCATAAAATCCTACAGGTCATCTTGTAGTTTATGTCCTGTGGGTTTTATGTGTGAGACTGTGCATGGCACGATGGTCAAATTTCGTGAGCCAGAAGTGTTCTTATTTCTGGCCGCATACCAATGGCTTTAAAATATGATTGAAAGTGATTGGACTATTTGCTAATTCTTTATTTTTAACTCAGAGGTACTAGCAAAGGTTAGGTTAGGGAGTGAAGACTTCAATATATTGTCCTAGGCCAAGTCAAGGCCTAAGATGCAGTATAGAGAAAAGTGCTTTCGCCATCTTGTTTTTAAAAAGAAAGAATGTTGCAATTTTAAATTGGGTTGGTTCCCCTAGTTCATAAAATCCTACAGGTCATCTTGTAGTTTATGTCCTGTGGGTTTTATGTGTGAGACTGTGCATGGCACGATGGTCAAATGTTGTGAGCCAGAAGTGTTCTTATTTCTGGCCGCATACCAATGGCTTTAAAATATGATTGAAAGTGATTGGACTATTTGCTAATTCTTTCTTTTTAACTCAGAGGTACTAGCAAAGGTTAGGTTAGGGAGTGAAGACTTCAATATATTGTCCTAGGCCAAGTCAAGGCCTAAGATGCAGTATAGAGAAAAGTGCTTTCGCCATCTTGTTTTTAAAAAGAAAGAATGTTGCAATTTTAAATTGGGTTGGTTCCCCTAGTTCATAAAATCCTACAGGTCATCTTGTAGTTTATGTCCTGTGGGTTTTATGTGTGAGACTGTGCATGGCACGATGGTCAAATTTCGTGAGCCAGAAGTGTTCTTATTTCTGGCCGCATACCAATGGCTTTAAAATATGATTGAAAGTGATTGGACTATTTGCTAATTCTTTCTTTTTAACTCAGAGGTACTAGCAAAGGTTAGGTTAGGGAGTGAAGACTTCAATATATTGTCCTAGGCCAAGTCAAGCCTAAGATGCAGTATAGAGAAAAGTGCTTTCGCCATCTTGTTTTTAAAAAGAAATAATGTTGCAATTTTAAATTGGGTTGGTTCCCCTAGTTCATAAAATCCTACAGGTCATCTTGTAGTTTATGTCCTGTGGGTTTTATGTGTGAGACTGTGCATGGCACGATGGTCAAATTTCGTGAGCCAGAAGTGTTCTTATTTCTGGCCGCATACCAATGGCTTTAAAATATGATTGAAAGTGATTGGACTATTTGCTAATTCTTTCTTTTTAACTCAGAGGTACTAGCAAAGGTTAGGTTAGGGAGTGAAGACTTCAATATATTGTCCTAGGCCAAGTCAAGGCCTAAGATGCAGTATAGAGAAAAGTGCTTTCGCCATCTTGTTTTTAAAAAGAAAGAATGTTGCAATTTTAAATTGGGTTGGTTCCCCTAGTTCATAAAATCCTACAGGTCATCTTGTAGTTTATGTCCTGTGGGTTTTATGTGTGAGACTGTGCATGGCACGATGGTCAAATTTCGTGAGCCAGAAGTGTTCTTATTTCTGGCCGCATACCAATGGCTTTAAAATATGATTGAAAGTGATTGGACTATTTGCTAATTCTTTCTTTTTAACTCAGAGGTACTAGCAAAGGTTAGGTTAGGGAGTGAAGACTTCAATATATTGTCCTAGGCCAAGTCAAGGCCTAAGATGCAGTATAGAGAAAAGTGCTTTCGCCATCTTGTTTTTAAAAAGAAAGAATGTTGCAATTTTAAATTGGGTTAGTTCCCCTAGTTCATAAAATCCTACAGGTCATCTTGTAGTTTATGTCCTGTGGGTTTTATGTGTGAGACTGTGCATGGCACGATGGTCAAATTTCGTGAGCCAGAAGTGTTCTTATTTCTGGCCGCATACCAATGGCTTTAAAATATGATTGAAAGTGATTGGACTATTTGCTAATTCTTTCTTTTTAACTCAGAGGTACTAGCAAAGGTTAGGTTAGGGAGTGAAGACTTCAATATATTGTCCTAGGCCAAGTCAAGGCCTAAGATGCAGTATAGAGAAAAGTGCTTTCGCCATCTTGTTTTTAAAAAGAAAGAATGTTGCAATTTTAAATTGGGTTGGTTCCCCTAGTTCATAAAATCCTACAGGTCATCTTGTAGTTTATGTCCTGTGGGTTTTATGTGTGAGACTGTGCATGGCACGATGGTCAAATTTCGTGAGCCAGAAGTGTTCTTATTTCTGGCCGCATACCAATGGCTTTAAAATATGATTGAAAGTGATTGGACTATTTGCTAATTCTTTCTTTTTAACTCAGAGGTACTAGCAAAGGTTAGGTTAGGGAGTGAAGACTTCAATATATTGTCCTAGGCCAAGTCAAGGCCTAAGATGCAGTATAGAGAAAAGTGCTTTCGCCATCTTGTTTTTAAAAAGAAAGAATGTTGCAATTTTAAATTGGGTTGGTTCCCCTAGTTCATAAAATCCTACAGGTCATCTTGTAGTTTATGTCCTGTGGGTTTTATGTGTGAGACTGTGCATGGCACGATGGTCAAATGTTGTGAGCCAGAAGTGTTCTTATTTCTGGCCGCATACCAATGGCTTTAAAATATGATTGAAAGTGATTGGACTATTTGCTAATTCTTTCTTTTTAACTCAGAGGTACTAGCAAAGGTTAGGTTAGGGAGTGAAGACTTCAATATATTGTCCTAGGCCAAGTCAAGGCCTAAGATGCAGTATAGAGAAAAGTGCTTTCGCCATCTTGTTTTTAAAAAGAAAGAATGTTGCAATTTTAAATTGGGTTGGTTCCCCTAGTTCATAAAATCCTACAGGTCATCTTGTAGTTTATGTCCTGTGGGTTTTATGTGTGAGACTGTGCATGGCACGATGGTCAAATTTCGTGAGCCAGAAGTGTTCTTATTTCTGGCCGCATACCAATGGCTTTAAAATATGATTGAAAGTGATTGGACTATTTGCTAATTCTTTCTTTTTAACTCAGAGGTACTAGCAAAGGTTAGGTTAGGGAGTGAAGACTTCAATATATTGTCCTAGGCCAAGTCAAGGCCTAAGATGCAGTATAGAGAAAAGTGCTTTCGCCATCTTGTTTTTAAAAAGAAAGAATGTTGCAATTTTAAATTGGGTTGGTTCCCCTAGTTCATAAAATCCTACAGGTCATCTTGTAGTTTATGTCCTGTGGGTTTTATGTGTGAGACTGTGCATGGCACGATGGTCAAATTTCGTGAGCCAGAAGTGTTCTTATTTCTGGCCGCATACCAATGGCTTTAAAATATGATTGAAAGTGATTGGACTATTTGCTAATTCTTTCTTTTTAACTCAGAGGTACTAGCAAAGGTTAGGTTAGGGAGTGAAGACTTCAATATATTGTCCTAGGCCAAGTCAAGGCCTAAGATGCAGTATAGAGAAAAGTGCTTTCGCCATCTTGTTTTTAAAAAGAAAGAATGTTGCAATTTTAAATTGGGTTAGTTCCCCTAGTTCATAAAATCCTACAGGTCATCTTGTAGTTTATGTCCTGTGGGTTTTATGTGTGAGACTGTGCATGGCACGATGGTCAAATTTCGTGAGCCAGAAGTGTTCTTATTTCTGGCCGCATACCAATGGCTTTAAAATATGATTGAAAGTGATTGGACTATTTGCTAATTCTTTCTTTTTAACTCAGAGGTACTAGCAAAGGTTAGGTTAGGGAGTGAAGACTTCAATATATTGTCCTAGGCCAAGTCAAGGCCTAAGATGCAGTATAGAGAAAAGTGCTTTCGCCATCTTGTTTTTAAAAAGAAAGAATGTTGCAATTTTAAATTGGGTTGGTTCCCCTAGTTCATAAAATCCTACAGGTCATCTTGTAGTTTATGTCCTGTGGGTTTTATGTGTGAGACTGTGCATGGCACGATGGTCAAATTTCGTGAGCCAGAAGTGTTCTTATTTCTGGCCGCATACCAATGGCTTTAAAATATGATTGAAAGTGATTGGACTATTTGCTAATTCTTTCTTTTTAACTCAGAGGTACTAGCAAAGGTTAGGTTAGGGAGTGAAGACTTCAATATATTGTCCTAGGCCAAGTCAAGGCCTAAGATGCAGTATAGAGAAAAGTGCTTTCGCCATCTTGTTTTTAAAAAGAAAGAATGTTGCAATTTTAAATTGGGTTGGTTCCCCTAGTTCATAAAATCCTACAGGTCATCTTGTAGTTTATGTCCTGTGGGTTTTATGTGTGAGACTGTGCATGGCACGATGGTCAAATTTCGTGAGCCAGAAGTGTTCTTATTTCTGGCCGCATACCAATGGCTTTAAAATATGATTGAAAGTGATTGGACTATTTGCTAATTCTTTCTTTTTAACTCAGAGGTACTAGCAAAGGTTAGGTTAGGGAGTGAAGACTTCAATATATTGTC
The DNA here is from genome assembly GCF_963921795.1 of Nannobrachium achirus. Taxonomy (NCBI): domain Eukaryota; kingdom Metazoa; phylum Chordata; class Actinopteri; order Myctophiformes; family Myctophidae; genus Nannobrachium; species Nannobrachium achirus. The sequence continues at coordinate 216,960 of NW_027664934.1, forward strand.
CTAGGCCAAGTCAAGGCCTAAGATGCAGTATAGAGAAAAGTGCTTTCGCCATCTTGTTTTTAAAAAGAAAGAATGTTGCAATTTTAAATTGGGTTAGTTCCCCTAGTTCATAAAATCCTACAGGTCATCTTGTAGTTTATGTCCTGTGGGTTTTATGTGTGAGACTGTGCATGGCACGATGGTCAAATTTCGTGAGCCAGAAGTGTTCTTATTTCTGGCCGCATACCAATGGCTTTAAAATATGATTGAAAGTGATTGGACTATTTGCTAATTCTTTCTTTTTAACTCAGAGGTACTAGCAAAGGTTAGGTTAGGGAGTGAAGACTTCAATATATTGTCCTAGGCCAAGTCAAGGCCTAAGATGCAGTATAGAGAAAAGTGCTTTCGCCATCTTGTTTTTAAAAAGAAAGAATGTTGCAATTTTAAATTGGGTTGGTTCCCCTAGTTCATAAAATCCTACAGGTCATCTTGTAGTTTATGTCCTGTGGGTTTTATGTGTGAGACTGTGCATGGCACGATGGTCAAATTTCGTGAGCCAGAAGTGTTCTTATTTCTGGCCGCATACCAATGGCTTTAAAATATGATTGAAAGTGATTGGACTATTTGCTAATTCTTTCTTTTTAACTCAGAGGTACTAGCAAAGGTTAGGTTAGGGAGTGAAGACTTCAATATATTGTCCTAGGCCAAGTCAAGGCCTAAGATGCAGTATAGAGAAAAGTGCTTTCGCCATCTTGTTTTTAAAAAGAAAGAATGTTGCAATTTTAAATTGGGTTGGTTCCCCTAGTTCATAAAATCCTACAGGTCATCTTGTAGTTTATGTCCTGTGGGTTTTATGTGTGAGACTGTGCATGGCACGATGGTCAAATGTTGTGAGCCAGAAGTGTTCTTATTTCTGGCCGCATACCAATGGCTTTAAAATATGATTGAAAGTGATTGGACTATTTGCTAATTCTTTCTTTTTAACTCAGAGGTACTAGCAAAGGTTAGGTTAGGGAGTGAAGACTTCAATATATTGTCCTAGGCCAAGTCAAGGCCTAAGATGCAGTATAGAGAAAAGTGCTTTCGCCATCTTGTTTTTAAAAAGAAAGAATGTTGCAATTTTAAATTGGGTTGGTTCCCCTAGTTCATAAAATCCTACAGGTCATCTTGTAGTTTATGTCCTGTGGGTTTTATGTGTGAGACTGTGCATGGCACGATGGTCAAATTTCGTGAGCCAGAAGTGTTCTTATTTCTGGCCGCATACCAATGGCTTTAAAATATGATTGAAAGTGATTGGACTATTTGCTAATTCTTTCTTTTTAACTCAGAGGTACTAGCAAAGGTTAGGTTAGGGAGTGAAGACTTCAATATATTGTCCTAGGCCAAGTCAAGGCCTAAGATGCAGTATAGAGAAAAGTGCTTTCGCCATCTTGTTTTTAAAAAGAAAGAATGTTGCAATTTTAAATTGGGTTGGTTCCCCTAGTTCATAAAATCCTACAGGTCATCTTGTAGTTTATGTCCTGTGGGTTTTATGTGTGAGACTGTGCATGGCACGATGGTCAAATTTCGTGAGCCAGAAGTGTTCTTATTTCTGGCCGCATACCAATGGCTTTAAAATATGATTGAAAGTGATTGGACTATTTGCTAATTCTTTCTTTTTAACTCAGAGGTACTAGCAAAGGTTAGGTTAGGGAGTGAAGACTTCAATATATTGTCCTAGGCCAAGTCAAGGCCTAAGATGCAGTATAGAGAAAAGTGCTTTCGCCATCTTGTTTTTAAAAAGAAAGAATGTTGCAATTTTAAATTGGGTTAGTTCCCCTAGTTCATAAAATCCTACAGGTCATCTTGTAGTTTATGTCCTGTGGGTTTTATGTGTGAGACTGTGCATGGCACGATGGTCAAATTTCGTGAGCCAGAAGTGTTCTTATTTCTGGCCGCATACCAATGGCTTTAAAATATGATTGAAAGTGATTGGACTATTTGCTAATTCTTTCTTTTTAACTCAGAGGTACTAGCAAAGGTTAGGTTAGGGAGTGAAGACTTCAATATATTGTCCTAGGCCAAGTCAAGGCCTAAGATGCAGTATAGAGAAAAGTGCTTTCGCCATCTTGTTTTTAAAAAGAAAGAATGTTGCAATTTTAAATTGGGTTGGTTCCCCTAGTTCATAAAATCCTACAGGTCATCTTGTAGTTTATGTCCTGTGGGTTTTATGTGTGAGACTGTGCATGGCACGATGGTCAAATTTCGTGAGCCAGAAGTGTTCTTATTTCTGGCCGCATACCAATGGCTTTAAAATATGATTGAAAGTGATTGGACTATTTGCTAATTCTTTCTTTTTAACTCAGAGGTACTAGCAAAGGTTAGGTTAGGGAGTGAAGACTTCAATATATTGTCCTAGGCCAGTCAAGGCCTAAGATGCAGTATAGAGAAAAGTGCTTTCGCCATCTTGTTTTTAAAAAGAAAGAATGTTGCAATTTTAAATTGGGTCGGTTCCCCTAGTTCATAAAATCCTACAGGTCATCTTGTAGTTTATGTCCTGTGGGTTTTATGTGTGAGACTGTGCATGGCACGATGGTCAAATTTCGTGAGCCAGAAGTGTTCTTATTTCTGGCCGCATACCAATGGCTTTAAAATATGATTGAAAGTGATTGGACTATTTGCTAATTCTTTCTTTTTAACTCAGAGGTACTAGCAAAGGTTAGGTTAGGGAGTGAAGACTTCAATATATTGTCCTAGGCCAAGTCAAGGCCTAAGATGCAGTATAGAGAAAAGTGCTTTCGCCATCTTGTTTTTAAAAAGAAAGAATGTTGCAATTTTAAATTGGGTTGGTTCCCCTAGTTCATAAAATCCTACAGGTCATCTTGTAGTTTATGTCCTGTGGGTTTTATGTGTGAGACTGTGCATGGCACGATGGTCAAATTTCGTGAGCCAGAAGTGTTCTTATTTCTGGCCGCATACCAATGGCTTTAAAATATGATTGAAAGTGATTGGACTATTTGCTAATTCTTTCTTTTTAACTCAGAGGTACTAGCAAAGGTTAGGTTAGGGAGTGAAGACTTCAATATATTGTCCTAGGCCAGTCAAGGCCTAAGATGCAGTATAGAGAAAAGTGCTTTCGCCATCTTGTTTTTAAAAAGAAAGAATGTTGCAATTTTAAATTGGGTTGGTTCCCCTAGTTCATAAAATCCTACAGGTCATCTTGTAGTTTATGTCCTGTGGGTTTTATGTGTGAGACTGTGCATGGCACGATGGTCAAATTTCGTGAGCCAGAAGTGTTCTTATTTCTGGCCGCATACCAATGGCTTTAAAATATGATTGAAAGTGATTGGACTATTTGCTAATTCTTTCTTTTTAACTCAGAGGTACTAGCAAAGGTTAGGTTAGGGAGTGAAGACTTCAATATATTGTCCTAGGCCAAGTCAAGGCCTAAGATGCAGTATAGAGAAAAGTGCTTTCGCCATCTTGTTTTTAAAAAGAAAGAAAGTTGCAATTTTAAATTGGGTTGGTTCCCCTATTTCATAAAATCCTACAGGTCATCTTGTAGTTTATGTCCTGTGGGTTTTATGTGTGAGACTGTGCATGGCACGATGGTCAAATGTCGTGAGCCAGAAGTGTTCTTATTTCTGGCCGCATACCAATGGCTTTAAAATATGATTGAAAGTGATTGGACTATTTGCTAATTCTTTCTTTTTAACTCAGAGGTACTAGCAAAGGTTAGGTTAGGGAGTGAAGACTTCAATATATTGTCCTAGGCCAAGTCAAGGCCTAAGATGCAGTATAGAGAAAAGTGCTTTCGCCATCTTGTTTTTAAAAAGAAAGAATGTTGCAATTTTAAATTGGGTTGGTTCCCCTAGTTCATAAAATCCTACAGGTCATCTTGTAGTTTATGTCCTGTGGGTTTTATGTGTGAGACTGTGCATGGCACGATGGTCAAATTTCGTGAGCCAGAAGTGTTCTTATTTCTGGCCGCATACCAATGGCTTTAAAATATGATTGAAAGTGATTGGACTATTTGCTAATTCTTTCTTTTTAACTCAGAGGTACTAGCAAAGGTTAGGTTAGGGAGTGAAGACTTCAATATATTGTCCTAGGCCAAGTCAAGGCCTAAGATGCAGTATAGAGAAAAGTGCTTTCGCCATCTTGTTTTTAAAAAGAAAGAATGTTGCAATTTTAAATTGGGTTGGTTCCCCTAGTTCATAAAATCCTACAGGTCATCTTGTAGTTTATGTCCTGTGGGTTTTATGTGTGAGACTGTGCATGGCACGATGGTCAAATTTCGTGAGCCAGAAGTGTTCTTATTTCTGGCCGCATACCAATGGCTTTAAAATATGATTGAAAGTGATTGGACTATTTGCTAATTCTTTCTTTTTAACTCAGAGGTACTAGCAAAGGTTAGGTTAGGGAGTGAAGACTTCAATATATTGTCCTAGGCCAAGTCAAGGCCTAAGATGCAGTATAGAGAAAAGTGCTTTCGCCATCTTGTTTTTAAAAAGAAAGAATGTTGCAATTTTAAATTGGGTTGGTTCCCCTAGTTCATAAAATCCTACAGGTCATCTTGTAGTTTATGTCCTGTGGGTTTTATGTGTGAGACTGTGCATGGCACGATGGTCAAATTTCGTGAGCCAGAAGTGTTCTTATTTCTGGCCGCATACCAATGGCTTTAAAATATGATTGAAAGTGATTGGACTATTTGCTAATTCTTTCTTTTTAACTCAGAGGTACTAGCAAAGGTTAGGTTAGGGAGTGAAGACTTCAATATATTGTCCTAGGCCAAGTCAAGGCCTAAGATGCAGTATAGAGAAAAGTGCTTTCGCCATCTTGTTTTTAAAGAGAAAGAATGTTGCAATTTTAAATTGGGTTAGTTCCCCTAGTTCATAAAATCCTACAGGTCATCTTGTAGTTTATGTCCTGTGGGTTTTATGTGTGAGACTGTGCATGGCACGATGGTCAAATTTCGTGAGCCAGAAGTGTTCTTATTTCTGGCCGCATACCAATGGCTTTAAAATATGATTGAAAGTGATTGGACTATTTGCTAATTCTTTCTTTTTAACTCAGAGGTACTAGCAAAGGTTAGGTTAGGGAGTGAAGACTTCAATATATTGTCCTAGGCCAAGTCAAGGCCTAAGATGCAGTATAGAGAAAAGTGCTTTCGCCATCTTGTTTTTAAAAAGAAAGAATGTTGCAATTTTAAATTGGGTTGGTTCCCCTAGTTCATAAAATCCTACAGGTCATCTTGTAGTTTATGTCCTGTGGGTTTTATGTGTGAGACTGTGCATGGCACGATGGTCAAATTTCGTGAGCCAGAAGTGTTCTTATTTCTGGCCGCATACCAATGGCTTTAAAATATGATTGAAAGTGATTGGACTATTTGCTAATTCTTTCTTTTTAACTCAGAGGTACTAGCAAAGGTTAGGTTAGGGAGTGAAGACTTCAATATATTGTCCTAGGCCAAGTCAAGGCCTAAGATGCAGTATAGAGAAAAGTGCTTTCGCCATCTTGTTTTTAAAAAGAAAGAATGTTGCAATTTTAAATTGGGTTGGTTCCCCTAGTTCATAAAATCCTACAGGTCATCTTGTAGTTTATGTCCTGTGGGTTTTATGTGTGAGACTGTGCATGGCACGATGGTCAAATGTTGTGAGCCAGAAGTGTTCTTATTTCTGGCCGCATACCAATGGCTTTAAAATATGATTGAAAGTGATTGGACTATTTGCTAATTCTTTCTTTTTAACTCAGAGGTACTAGCAAAGGTTAGGTTAGGGAGTGAAGACTTCAATATATTGTCCTAGGCCAAGTCAAGGCCTAAGATGCAGTATAGAGAAAAGTGCTTTCGCCATCTTGTTTTTAAAAAGAAAGAATGTTGCAATTTTAAATTGGGTTGGTTCCCCTAGTTCATAAAATCCTACAGGTCATCTTGTAGTTTATGTCCTGTGGGTTTTATGTGTGAGACTGTGCATGGCACGATGGTCAAATTTCGTGAGCCAGAAGTGTTCTTATTTCTGGCCGCATACCAATGGCTTTAAAATATGATTGAAAGTGATTGGACTATTTGCTAATTCTTTCTTTTTAACTCAGAGGTACTAGCAAAGGTTAGGTTAGGGAGTGAAGACTTCAATATATTGTCCTAGGCCAAGTCAAGGCCTAAGATGCAGTATAGAGAAAAGTGCTTTCGCCATCTTGTTTTTAAAAAGAAAGAATGTTGCAATTTTAAATTGGGTTGGTTCCCCTAGTTCATAAAATCCTACAGGTCATCTTGTAGTTTATGTCCTGTGGGTTTTATGTGTGAGACTGTGCATGGCACGATGGTCAAATTTCGTGAGCCAGAAGTGTTCTTATTTCTGGCCGCATACCAATGGCTTTAAAATATGATTGAAAGTGATTGGACTATTTGCTAATTCTTTCTTTTTAACTCAGAGGTACTAGCAAAGGTTAGGTTAGGGAGTGAAGACTTCAATATATTGTCCTAGGCCAAGTCAAGGCCTAAGATGCAGTATAGAGAAAAGTGCTTTCGCCATCTTGTTTTTAAAAAGAAAGAATGTTGCAATTTTAAATTGGGTTAGTTCCCCTAGTTCATAAAATCCTACAGGTCATCTTGTAGTTTATGTCCTGTGGGTTTTATGTGTGAGACTGTGCATGGCACGATGGTCAAATTTCGTGAGCCAGAAGTGTTCTTATTTCTGGCCGCATACCAATGGCTTTAAAATATGATTGAAAGTGATTGGACTATTTGCTAATTCTTTCTTTTTAACTCAGAGGTACTAGCAAAGGTTAGGTTAGGGAGTGAAGACTTCAATATATTGTCCTAGGCCAAGTCAAGGCCTAAGATGCAGTATAGAGAAAAGTGCTTTCGCCATCTTGTTTTTAAAAAGAAAGAAAGTTGCAATTTTAAATTGGGTTGGTTCCCCTATTTCATAAAATCCTACAGGTCATCTTGTAGTTTATGTCCTGTGGGTTTTATGTGTGAGACTGTGCATGGCACGATGGTCAAATTTCGTGAGCCAGAAGTGTTCTTATTTCTGGCCGCATACCAATGGCTTTAAAATATGATTGAAAGTGATTGGACTATTTGCTAATTCTTTCTTTTTAACTCAGAGGTACTAGCAAAGGTTAGGTTAGGGAGTGAAGACTTCAATATATTGTCCTAGGCCAAGTCAAGCCTAAGAAGCAGTATAGAGAAAAGTGCTTTCGCCATCTTGTTTTTAAAAAGAAAGAATGTTGCAATTTTAAATTGGGTTGGTTCCCCTAGTTCATAAAATCCTACAGGTCATCTTGTAGTTTATGTCCTGTGGGTTTTATGTGTGAGACTGTGCATGGCACGATGGTCAAATTTCGTGAGCCAGAAGTGTTCTTATTTCTGGCCGCATACCAATGGCTTTAAAATATGATTGAAAGTGATTGGACTATTTGCTAATTCTTTCTTTTTAACTCAGAGGTACTAGCAAAGGTTAGGTTAGGGAGTGAAGACTTCAATATATTGTCCTAGGCCAAGTCAAGGCCTAAGATGCAGTATAGAGAAAAGTGCTTTCGCCATCTTGTTTTTAAAAAGAAAGAATGTTGCAATTTTAAATTGGGTTGGTTCCCCTAGTTCATAAAATCCTACAGGTCATCTTGTAGTTTATGTCCTGTGGGTTTTATGTGTGAGACTGTGCATGGCACGATGGTCAAATTTCGTGAGCCAGAAGTGTTCTTATTTCTGGCCGCATACCAATGGCTTTAAAATATGATTGAAAGTGATTGGACTATTTGCTAATTCTTTCTTTTTAACTCAGAGGTACTAGCAAAGGTTAGGTTAGGGAGTGAAGACTTCAATATATTGTCCTAGGCCAAGTCAAGGCCTAAGATGCAGTATAGAGAAAAGTGCTTTCGCCATCTTGTTTTTAAAAAGAAAGAATGTTGCAATTTTAAATTGGGTTGGTTCCCCTAGTTCATAAAATCCTACAGGTCATCTTGTAGTTTATGTCCTGTGGGTTTTATGTGTGAGACTGTGCATGGCACGATGGTCAAATTTCGTGAGCCAGAAGTGTTCTTATTTCTGGCCGCATACCAATGGCTTTAAAATATGATTGAAAGTGATTGGACTATTTGCTAATTCTTTCTTTTTAACTCAGAGGTACTAGCAAAGGTTAGGTTAGGGAGTGAAGACTTCAATATATTGTCCTAGGCCAAGTCAAGGCCTAAGATGCAGTATAGAGAAAAGTGCTTTCGCCATCTTGTTTTTAAAGAGAAAGAATGTTGCAATTTTAAATTGGGTTAGTTCCCCTAGTTCATAAAATCCTACAGGTCATCTTGTAGTTTATGTCCTGTGGGTTTTATGTGTGAGACTGTGCATGGCACGATGGTCAAATTTCGTGAGCCAGAAGTGTTCTTATTTCTGGCCGCATACCAATGGCTTTAAAATATGATTGAAAGTGATTGGACTATTTGCTAATTCTTTCTTTTTAACTCAGAGGTACTAGCAAAGGTTAGGTTAGGGAGTGAAGACTTCAATATATTGTCCTAGGCCAAGTCAAGGCCTAAGATGCAGTATAGAGAAAAGTGCTTTCGCCATCTTGTTTTTAAAAAGAAAGAATGTTGCAATTTTAAATTGGGTTGGTTCCCCTAGTTCATAAAATCCTACAGGTCATCTTGTAGTTTATGTCCTGTGGGTTTTATGTGTGAGACTGTGCATGGCACGATGGTCAAATTTCGTGAGCCAGAAGTGTTCTTATTTCTGGCCGCATACCAATGGCTTTAAAATATGATTGAAAGTGATTGGACTATTTGCTAATTCTTTCTTTTTAACTCAGAGGTACTAGCAAAGGTTAGGTTAGGGAGTGAAGACTTCAATATATTGTCCTAGGCCAAGTCAAGGCCTAAGATGCAGTATAGAGAAAAGTGCTTTCGCCATCTTGTTTTTAAAAAGAAAGAATGTTGCAATTTTAAATTGGGTTGGTTCCCCTAGTTCATAAAATCCTACAGGTCATCTTGTAGTTTATGTCCTGTGGGTTTTATGTGTGAGACTGTGCATGGCACGATGGTCAAATGTTGTGAGCCAGAAGTGTTCTTATTTCTGGCCGCATACCAATGGCTTTAAAATATGATTGAAAGTGATTGGACTATTTGCTAATTCTTTCTTTTTAACTCAGAGGTACTAGCAAAGGTTAGGTTAGGGAGTGAAGACTTCAATATATTGTCCTAGGCCAAGTCAAGGCCTAAGATGCAGTATAGAGAAAAGTGCTTTCGCCATCTTGTTTTTAAAAAGAAAGAATGTTGCAATTTTAAATTGGGTTGGTTCCCCTAGTTCATAAAATCCTACAGGTCATCTTGTAGTTTATGTCCTGTGGGTTTTATGTGTGAGACTGTGCATGGCACGATGGTCAAATTTCGTGAGCCAGAAGTGTTCTTATTTCTGGCCGCATACCAATGGCTTTAAAATATGATTGAAAGTGATTGGACTATTTGCTAATTCTTTCTTTTTAACTCAGAGGTACTAGCAAAGGTTAGGTTAGGGAGTGAAGACTTCAATATATTGTCCTAGGCCAAGTCAAGGCCTAAGATGCAGTATAGAGAAAAGTGCTTTCGCCATCTTGTTTTTAAAAAGAAAGAATGTTGCAATTTTAAATTGGGTTGGTTCCCCTAGTTCATAAAATCCTACAGGTCATCTTGTAGTTTATGTCCTGTGGGTTTTATGTGTGAGACTGTGCATGGCACGATGGTCAAATTTCGTGAGCCAGAAGTGTTCTTATTTCTGGCCGCATACCAATGGCTTTAAAATATGATTGAAAGTGATTGGACTATTTGCTAATTCTTTCTTTTTAACTCAGAGGTACTAGCAAAGGTTAGGTTAGGGAGTGAAGACTTCAATATATTGTCCTAGGCCAAGTCAAGGCCTAAGATGCAGTATAGAGAAAAGTGCTTTCGCCATCTTGTTTTTAAAAAGAAAGAATGTTGCAATTTTAAATTGGGTTAGTTCCCCTAGTTCATAAAATCCTACAGGTCATCTTGTAGTTTATGTCCTGTGGGTTTTATGTGTGAGACTGTGCATGGCACGATGGTCAAATTTCGTGAGCCAGAAGTGTTCTTATTTCTGGCCGCATACCAATGGCTTTAAAATATGATTGAAAGTGATTGGACTATTTGCTAATTCTTTCTTTTTAACTCAGAGGTACTAGCAAAGGTTAGGTTAGGGAGTGAAGACTTCAATATATTGTCCTAGGCCAAGTCAAGGCCTAAGATGCAGTATAGAGAAAAGTGCTTTCGCCATCTTGTTTTTAAAAAGAAAGAATGTTGCAATTTTAAATTGGGTTGGTTCCCCTAGTTCATAAAATCCTACAGGTCATCTTGTAGTTTATGTCCTGTGGGTTTTATGTGTGAGACTGTGCATGGCACGATGGTCAAATTTCGTGAGCCAGAAGTGTTCTTATTTCTGGCCGCATACCAATGGCTTTAAAATATGATTGAAAGTGATTGGACTATTTGCTAATTCTTTCTTTTTAACTCAGAGGTACTAGCAAAGGTTAGGTTAGGGAGTGAAGACTTCAATATATTGTCCTAGGCCAGTCAAGGCCTAAGATGCAGTATAGAGAAAAGTGCTTTCGCCATCTTGTTTTTAAAAAGAAAGAATGTTGCAATTTTAAATTGGGTCGGTTCCCCTAGTTCATAAAATCCTACAGGTCATCTTGTAGTTTATGTCCTGTGGGTTTTATGTGTGAGACTGTGCATGGCACGATGGTCAAATTTCGTGAGCCAGAAGTGTTCTTATTTCTGGCCGCATACCAATGGCTTTAAAATATGATTGAAAGTGATTGGACTATTTGCTAATTCTTTCTTTTTAACTCAGAGGTACTAGCAAAGGTTAGGTTAGGGAGTGAAGACTTCAATATATTGTCCTAGGCCAAGTCAAGGCCTAAGATGCAGTATAGAGAAAAGTGCTTTCGCCATCTTGTTTTTAAAAAGAAAGAATGTTGCAATTTTAAATTGGGTTGGTTCCCCTAGTTCATAAAATCCTACAGGTCATCTTGTAGTTTATGTCCTGTGGGTTTTATGTGTGAGACTGTGCATGGCACGATGGTCAAATTTCGTGAGCCAGAAGTGTTCTTATTTCTGGCCGCATACCAATGGCTTTAAAATATGATTGAAAGTGATTGGACTATTTGCTAATTCTTTCTTTTTAACTCAGAGGTACTAGCAAAGGTTAGGTTAGGGAGTGAAGACTTCAATATATTGTCCTAGGCCAGTCAAGGCCTAAGATGCAGTATAGAGAAAAGTGCTTTCGCCATCTTGTTTTTAAAAAGAAAGAATGTTGCAATTTTAAATTGGGTTGGTTCCCCTAGTTCATAAAATCCTACAGGTCATCTTGTAGTTTATGTCCTGTGGGTTTTATGTGTGAGACTGTGCATGGCACGATGGTCAAATTTCGTGAGCCAGAAGTGTTCTTATTTCTGGCCGCATACCAATGGCTTTAAAATATGATTGAAAGTGATTGGACTATTTGCTAATTCTTTCTTTTTAACTCAGAGGTACTAGCAAAGGTTAGGTTAGGGAGTGAAGACTTCAATATATTGTCCTAGGCCAAGTCAAGGCCTAAGATGCAGTATAGAGAAAAGTGCTTTCGCCATCTTGTTTTTAAAAAGAAAGAAAGTTGCAATTTTAAATTGGGTTGGTTCCCCTATTTCATAAAATCCTACAGGTCATCTTGTAGTTTATGTCCTGTGGGTTTTATGTGTGAGACTGTGCATGGCACGATGGTCAAATGTCGTGAGCCAGAAGTGTTCTTATTTCTGGCCGCATACCAATGGCTTTAAAATATGATTGAAAGTGATTGGACTATTTGCTAATTCTTTCTTTTTAACTCAGAGGTACTAGCAAAGGTTAGGTTAGGGAGTGAAGACTTCAATATATTGTCCTAGGCCAAGTCAAGCCTAAGATGCAGTATAGAGAAAAGTGCTTTCGCCATCTTGTTTTTAAAAAGAAAGAATGTTGCAATTTTAAATTGGGTTGGTTCCCCTAGTTCATAAAATCCTACAGGTCATCTTGTAGTTTATGTCCTGTGGGTTTTATGTGTGAGACTGTGCATGGCACGATGGTCAAATTTCGTGAGCCAGAAGTGTTCTTATTTCTGGCCGCATACCAATGGCTTTAAAATATGATTGAAAGTGATTGGACTATTTGCTAATTCTTTCTTTTTAACTCAGAGGTACTAGCAAAGGTTAGGTTAGGGAGTGAAGACTTCAATATATTGTCCTAGGCCAAGTCAAGGCCTAAGATGCAGTATAGAGAAAAGTGCTTTCGCCATCTTGTTTTTAAAAAGAAAGAATGTTGCAATTTTAAATTGGGTTGGTTCCCCTAGTTCATAAAATCCTACAGGTCATCTTGTAGTTTATGTCCTGTGGGTTTTATGTGTGAGACTGTGCATGGCACGATGGTCAAATTTCGTGAGCCAGAAGTGTTCTTATTTCTGGCCGCATACCAATGGCTTTAAAATATGATTGAAAGTGATTGGACTATTTGCTAATTCTTTCTTTTTAACTCAGAGGTACTAGCAAAGGTTAGGTTAGGGAGTGAAGACTTCAATATATTGTCCTAGGCCAAGTCAAGGCCTAAGATGCAGTATAGAGAAAAGTGCTTTCGCCATCTTGTTTTTAAAAAGAAAGAATGTTGCAATTTTAAATTGGGTTGGTTCCCATAGTTCATAAAATCCTACAGGTCATCTTGTAGTTTATGTCCTGTGGGTTTTATGTGTGAGACTGTGCATGGCACGATGGTCAAATGTTGTGAGCCAGAAGTGTTCTTATTTCTGGCCGCATACCAATGGCTTTAAAATATGATTGAAAGTGATTGGACTATTTGCTAATTCTTTCTTTTTAACTCAGAGGTACTAGCAAAGGTTAGGTTAGGGAGTGAAGACTTCAATATATTGTCCTAGGCCAGGTCAAGCCTAAGATGCAGTATAGAGAAAAGTGCTTTCGCCATCTTGTTTTTAAAAAGAAATAATGTTGCAATTTTAAATTGGGTTGGTTCCCCTAGTTCATAAAATCCTACAGGTCATCTTGTAGTTTATGTCCTGTGGGTTTTATGTGTGAGACTGTGCATGGCACGATGGTCAAATTTCGTGAGCCAGAAGTGTTCTTATTTCTGGCCGCATACCAATGGCTTTAAAATATGATTGAAAGTGATTGGACTATTTGCTAATTCTTTCTTTTTAACTCAGAGGTACTAGCAAAGGTTAGGTTAGGGAGTGAAGACTTCAATATATTGTCCTAGGCCAGTCAAGGCCTAAGATGCAGTATAGAGAAAAGTGCTTTCGCCATCTTGTTTTTAAAAAGAAAGAATGTTGCAATTTTAAATTGGGTTGGTTCCCCTAGTTCATAAAATCCTACAGGTCATCTTGTAGTTTATGTCCTGTGGGTTTTATGTGTGAGACTGTGCATGGCACGATGGTCAAATTTCGTGAGCCAGAAGTGTTCTTATTTCTGGCCGCATACCAATGGCTTTAAAATATGATTGAAAGTGATTGGACTATTTGCTAATTCTTTCTTTTTAACTCAGAGGTACTAGCAAAGGTTAGGTTAGGGAGTGAAGACTTCAATATATTGTCCTAGGCCAAGTCAAGGCCTAAGATGCAGTATAGAGAAAAGTGCTTTCGCCATCTTGTTTTTAAAAAGAAAGAAAGTTGCAATTTTAAATTGGGTTGGTTCCCCTATTTCATAAAATCCTACAGGTCATCTTGTAGTTTATGTCCTGTGGGTTTTATGTGTGAGACTGTGCATGGCACGATGGTCAAATGTCGTGAGCCAGAAGTGTTCTTATTTCTGGCCGCATACCAATGGCTTTAAAATATGATTGAAAGTGATTGGACTATTTGCTAATTCTTTCTTTTTAACTCAGAGGTACTAGCAAAGGTTAGGTTAGGGAGTGAAGACTTCAATATATTGTCCTAGGCCAAGTCAAGGCCTAAGATGCAGTATAGAAAAAAGTGCTTTCGCCATCTTGTTTTTAAAAAGAAAGAATGTTGCAATTTTAAATTGGGTTGGTTCCCCTAGTTCATAAAATCCTACAGGTCATCTTGTAGTTTATGTCCTGTGGGTTTTATGTGTGAGACTGTGCATGGCACGATGGTCAAATTTCGTGAGCCAGAAGTGTTCTTATTTCTGGCCGCATACCAATGGCTTTAAAATATGATTGAAAGTGATTGGACTATTTGCTAATTCTTTCTTTTTAACTCAGAGGTACTAGCAAAGGTTAGGTTAGGGAGTGAAGACTTCAATATATTGTCCTAGGCCAAGTCAAGGCCTAAGATGCAGTATAGAGAAAAGTGCTTTCGCCATCTTGTTTTTAAAAAGAAAGAATGTTGCAATTTTAAATTGGGTCGGTTCCCCTAGTTCATAAAATCCTACAGGTCATCTTGTAGTTTATGTCCTGTGGGTTTTATGTGTGAGACTGTGCATGGCACGATGGTCAAATTTCGTGAGCCAGAAGTGTTCTTATTTCTGGCCGCATACCAATGGCTTTAAAATATGATTGAAAGTGATTGGACTATTTGCTAATTCTTTCTTTTTAACTCAGAGGTACTAGCAAAGGTTAGGTTAGGGAGTGAAGACTTCAATATATTGTCCTAGGCCAAGTCAAGGCCTAAGATGCAGTATAGAGAAAAGTGCTTTCGCCATCTTGTTTTTAAAAAGAAAGAATGTTGCAATTTTAAATTGGGTTGGTTCCCCTAGTTCATAAAATCCTACAGGTCATCTTGTAGTTTATGTCCTGTGGGTTTTATGTGTGAGACTGTGCATGGCACGATGGTCAAATTTCGTGAGCCAGAAGTGTTCTTATTTCTGGCCACATACCAATGTTGCAATTTTAAATTGGGTTGGTTCCCCTAGTTCATAAAATCCTACAGGTCATCTTGTAGTTTATGTCCTGTGGGTTTTATGTGTGAGACTGTGCATGGCACGATGGTCAAATTTCGTGAGCCAGAAGTGTTCTTATTTCTGGCCGCATACCAATGGCTTTAAAATATGATTGAAAGTGATTGGACTATTTGCTAATTCTTTCTTTTTAACTCAGAGGTACTAGCAAAAGTTAGGTTAGGGAGTGAAGACTTCAATATATTGTCCTAGGCCAAGTCAAGGCCTAAGATGCAGTATAGAGAAAAGTGCTTTCGCCATCTTGTTTTTAAAAAGAAAGAATGTTGCAATTTTAAATTGGGTTGGTTCCCCTAGTTCATAAAATCCTACAGGTCATCTTGTAGTTTATGTCCTGTGGGTTTTATGTGTGAGACTGTGCATGGCACGATGGTCAAATTTCGTGAGCCAGAAGTGTTCTTATTTCTGGCCGCATACCAATGGCTTTAAAATATGATTGAAAGTGATTGGACTATTTGCTAATTCTTTCTTTTTAACTCAGAGGTACTAGCAAAGGTTAGGTTAGGGAGTGAAGACTTCAATATATTGTCCTAGGCCAAGTCAAGGCCTAAGATGCAGTATAGAGAAAAGTGCTTTCGCCATCTTGTTTTTAAAAAGAAAGAATGTTGCAATTTTAAATTGGGTTGGTTCCCCTAGTTCATAAAATCCTACAGGTCATCTTGTAGTTTATGTCCTGTGGGTTTTATGTGTGAGACTGTGCATGGCACGATGGTCAAATTTCGTGAGCCAGAAGTGTTCTTATTTCTGGCCGCATACCAATGGCTTTAAAATATGATTGAAAGTGATTGGACTATTTGCTAATTCTTTCTTTTTAACTCAGAGGTACTAGCAAAGGTTAGGTTAGGGAGTGAAGACTTCAATATATTGTCCTAGGCCAAGTCAAGGCCTAAGATGCAGTATAGAGAAAAGTGCTTTCGCCATCTTGTTTTTAAAAAGAAAGAATGTTGCAATTTTAAATTGGGTTGGTTCCCCTAGTTCATAAAATCCTACAGGTCATCTTGTAGTTTATGTCCTGTGGGTTTTATGTGTGAGACTGTGCATGGCACGATGGTCAAATTTCGTGAGCCAGAAGTGTTCTTATTTCTGGCCGCATACCAATGGCTTTAAAATATGATTGAAAGTGATTGGACTATTTGCTAATTCTTTCTTTTTAACTCAGAGGTACTAGCAAAGGTTAGGTTAGGGAGTGAAGACTTCAATATATTGTCCTAGGCCAAGTCAAGGCCTAAGATGCAGTATAGAGAAAAGTGCTTTCGCCATCTTGTTTTTAAAAAGAAAGAATGTTGCAATTTTAAATTGGGTTGGTTCCCCTAGTTCATAAAATCCTACAGGTCATCTTGTAGTTTATGTCCTGTGGGTTTTATGTGTGAGACTGTGCATGGCACGATGGTCAAATTTCGTGAGCCAGAAGTGTTCTTATTTCTGGCCGCATACCAATGGCTTTAAAATATGATTGAAAGTGATTGGACTATTTGCTAATTCTTTCTTTTTAACTCAGAGGTACTAGCAAAGGTTAGGTTAGGGAGTGAAGACTTCAATATATTGTCCTAGGCCAGTCAAGGCCTAAGATGCAGTATAGAGAAAAGTGCTTTCGCCATCTTGTTTTTAAAAAGAAAGAATGTTGCAATTTTAAATTGGGTTGGTTCCCCTAGTTCATAAAATCCTACAGGTCATCTTGTAGTTTATGTCCTGTGGGTTTTATGTGTGAGACTGTGCATGGCACGATGGTCAAATTTCGTGAGCCAGAAGTGTTCTTATTTCTGGCCGCATACCAATGGCTTTAAAATATGATTGAAAGTGATTGGACTATTTGCTAATTCTTTCTTTTTAACTCAGAGGTACTAGCAAAGGTTAGGTTAGGGAGTGAAGACTTCAATATATTGTCCTAGGCCAAGTCAAGGCCTAAGATGCAGTATAGAGAAAAGTGCTTTCGCCATCTTGTTTTTAAAAAGAAAGAAAGTTGCAATTTTAAATTGGGTTGGTTCCCCTATTTCATAAAATCCTACAGGTCATCTTGTAGTTTATGTCCTGTGGGTTTTATGTGTGAGACTGTGCATGGCACGATGGTCAAATGTCGTGAGCCAGAAGTGTTCTTATTTCTGGCCGCATACCAATGGCTTTAAAATATGATTGAAAGTGATTGGACTATTTGCTAATTCTTTCTTTTTAACTCAGAGGTACTAGCAAAGGTTAGGTTAGGGAGTGAAGACTTCAATATATTGTCCTAGGCCAAGTCAAGCCTAAGATGCAGTATAGAGAAAAGTGCTTTCGCCATCTTGTTTTTAAAAAGAAAGAATGTTGCAATTTTAAATTGGGTTGGTTCCCCTAGTTCATAAAATCCTACAGGTCATCTTGTAGTTTATGTCCTGTGGGTTTTATGTGTGAGACTGTGCATGGCACGATGGTCAAATTTTGTGAGCCAGAAGTGTTCTTATTTCTGGCCGCATACCAATGGCTTTAAAATATGATTGAAAGTGATTGGACTATTTGCTAATTCTTTCTTTTTAACTCAGAGGTACTAGCAAAGGTTAGGTTAGGGAGTGAAGACTTCAATATATTGTCCTAGGCCAAGTCAAGCCTAAGATGCAGTATAGAGAAAAGTGCTTTCGCCATCTTGTTTTTAAAAAGAAATAATGTTGCAATTTTAAATTGGGTTGGTTCCCCTAGTTCATAAAATCCTACAGGTCATCTTGTAGTTTATGTCCTGTGGGTTTTATGTGTGAGACTGTGCATGGCACGATGGTCAAATTTCGTGAGCCAGAAGTGTTCTTATTTCTGGCCGCATACCAATGGCTTTAAAATATGATTGAAAGTGATTGGACTATTTGCTAATTCTTTCTTTTTAACTCAGAGGTACTAGCAAAGGTTAGGTTAGGGAGTGAAGACTTCAATATATTGTCCTAGGCCAAGTCAAGGCCTAAGATGCAGTATAGAGAAAAGTGCTTTCGCCATCTTGTTTTTAAAAAGAAAGAATGTTGCAATTTTAAATTGGGTTGGTTCCCCTAGTTCATAAAATCCTACAGGTCATCTTGTAGTTTATGTCCTGTGGGTTTTATGTGTGAGACTGTGCATGGCACGATGGTCAAATTTCGTGAGCCAGAAGTGTTCTTATTTCTGGCCGCATACCAATGGCTTTAAAATATGATTGAAAGTGATTGGACTATTTGCTAATTCTTTCTTTTTAACTCAGAGGTACTAGCAAAGGTTAGGTTAGGGAGTGAAGACTTCAATATATTGTCCTAGGCCAAGTCAAGGCCTAAGATGCAGTATAGAGAAAAGTGCTTTCGCCATCTTGTTTTTAAAAAGAAAGAATGTTGCAATTTTAAATTGGGTTGGTTCCCCTAGTTCATAAAATCCTACAGGTCATCTTGTAGTTTATGTCCTGTGGGTTTTATGTGTGAGACTGTGCATGGCACGATGGTCAAATTTCGTGAGCCAGAAGTGTTCTTATTTCTGGCCGCATACCAATGGCTTTAAAATATGATTGAAAGTGATTGGACTATTTGCTAATTCTTTCTTTTTAACTCAGAGGTACTAGCAAAGGTTAGGTTAGGGAGTGAAGACTTCAATATATTGTCCTAGGCCAAGTCAAGGCCTAAGATGCAGTATAGAGAAAAGTGCTTTCGCCATCTTGTTTTTAAAAAGAAAGAATGTTGCAATTTTAAATTGGGTTAGTTCCCCTAGTTCATAAAATCCTACAGGTCATCTTGTAGTTTATGTCCTGTGGGTTTTATGTGTGAGACTGTGCATGGCACGATGGTCAAATTTCGTGAGCCAGAAGTGTTCTTATTTCTGGCCGCATACCAATGGCTTTAAAATATGATTGAAAGTGATTGGACTATTTGCTAATTCTTTCTTTTTAACTCAGAGGTACTAGCAAAGGTTAGGTTAGGGAGTGAAGACTTCAATATATTGTCCTAGGCCAAGTCAAGGCCTAAGATGCAGTATAGAGAAAAGTGCTTTCGCCATCTTGTTTTTAAAAAGAAAGAATGATGCAATTTTAAATTGGGTTGGTTCCCCTAGTTCATAAAATCCTACAGGTCATCTTGTAGTTTATGTCCTGTGGGTTTTATGTGTGAGACTGTGCATGGCACGATGGTCAAATTTCGTGAGCCAGAAGTGTTCTTATTTCTGGCCGCATACCAATGGCTTTAAAATATGATTGAAAGTGATTGGACTATTTGCTAATTCTTTCTTTTTAACTCAGAGGTACTAGCAAAGGTTAGGTTAGGGAGTGAAGACTTCAATATATTGTCCTAGGCCAAGTCAAGGCCTAAGATGCAGTATAGAGAAAAGTGCTTTCGCCATCTTGTTTTTAAAAAGAAAGAATGTTGCAATTTTAAATTGGGTTGGTTCCCATAGTTCATAAAATCCTACAGGTCATCTTGTAGTTTATGTCCTGTGGGTTTTATGTGTGAGACTGTGCATGGCACGATGGTCAAATTTCGTGAGCCAGAAGTGTTCTTATTTCTGGCCGCATACCAATGGCTTTAAAATATGATTGAAAGTGATTGGACTATTTGCTAATTCTTTCTTTTTAACTCAGAGGTACTAGCAAAGGTTAGGTTAGGGAGTGAAGACTTCAATATATTGTCCTAGGCCAGTCAAGGCCTAAGATGCAGTATAGAGAAAAGTGCTTTCGCCATCTTGTTTTTAAAAAGAAAGAATGTTGCAATTTTAAATTGGGTTGGTTCCCCTAGTTCATAAAATCCTACAGGTCATCTTGTAGTTTATGTCCTGTGGGTTTTATGTGTGAGACTGTGCATGGCACGATGGTCAAATTTCGTGAGCCAGAAGTGTTCTTATTTCTGGCCGCATACCAATGGCTTTAAAATATGATTGAAAGTGATTGGACTATTTGCTAATTCTTTCTTTTTAACTCAGAGGTACTAGCAAAGGTTAGGTTAGGGAGTGAAGACTTCAATATATTGTCCTAGGCCAAGTCAAGCCTAAGATGCAGTATAGAGAAAAGTGCTTTCGCCATCTTGTTTTTAAAAAGAAAGAATGTTGCAATTTTAAATTGGGTTGGTTCCCCTAGTTCATAAAATCCTACAGGTCATCTTGTAGTTTATGTCCTGTGGGTTTTATGTGTGAGACTGTGCATGGCACGATGGTCAAATTTCGTGAGCCAGAAGTGTTCTTATTTCTGGCCGCATACCAATGGCTTTAAAATATGATTGAAAGTGATTGGACTATTTGCTAATTCTTTCTTTTTAACTCAGAGGTACTAGCAAAGGTTAGGTTAGGGAGTGAAGACTTCAATATATTGTCCTAGGCCAAGTCAAGCCTAAGATGCAGTATAGAGAAAAGTGCTTTCGCCATCTTGTTTTTAAAAAGAAATAATGTTGCAATTTTAAATTGGGTTGGTTCCCCTAGTTCATAAAATCCTACAGGTCATCTTGTAGTTTATGTCCTGTGGGTTTTATGTGTGAGACTGTGCATGGCACGATGGTCAAATTTCGTGAGCCAGAAGTGTTCTTATTTCTGGCCGCATACCAATGGCTTTAAAATATGATTGAAAGTGATTGGACTATTTGCTAATTCTTTCTTTTTAACTCAGAGGTACTAGCAAAGGTTAGGTTAGGGAGTGAAGACTTCAATATATTGTCCTAGGCCAAGTCAAGGCCTAAGATGCAGTATAGAGAAAAGTGCTTTCGCCATCTTGTTTTTAAAAAGAAAGAATGATGCAATTTTAAATTGGGTTGGTTCCCCTAGTTCATAAAATCCTACAGGTCATCTTGTAGTTTATGTCCTGTGGGTTTTATGTGTGAGACTGTGCATGGCACGATGGTCAAATTTCGTGAGCCAGAAGTGTTCTTATTTCTGGCCGCATACCAATGGCTTTAAAATATGATTGAAAGTGATTGGACTATTTGCTAATTCTTTCTTTTTAACTCAGAGGTACTAGCAAAGGTTAGGTTAGGGAGTGAAGACTTCAATATATTGTCCTAGGCCAAGTCAAGGCCTAAGATGCAGTATAGAGAAAAGTGCTTTCGCCATCTTGTTTTTAAAAAGAAAGAATGTTGCAATTTTAAATTGGGTTGGTTCCCATAGTTCATAAAATCCTACAGGTCATCTTGTAGTTTATGTCCTGTGGGTTTTATGTGTGAGACTGTGCATGGCACGATGGTCAAATTTCGTGAGCCAGAAGTGTTCTTATTTCTGGCCGCATACCAATGGCTTTAAAATATGATTGAAAGTGATTGGACTATTTGCTAATTCTTTCTTTTTAACTCAGAGGTACTAGCAAAGGTTAGGTTAGGGAGTGAAGACTTCAATATATTGTCCTAGGCCAGTCAAGGCCTAAGATGCAGTATAGAGAAAAGTGCTTTCGCCATCTTGTTTTTAAAAAGAAAGAATGTTGCAATTTTAAATTGGGTTGGTTCCCCTAGTTCATAAAATCCTACAGGTCATCTTGTAGTTTATGTCCTGTGGGTTTTATGTGTGAGACTGTGCATGGCACGATGGTCAAATTTCGTGAGCCAGAAGTGTTCTTATTTCTGGCCGCATACCAATGGCTTTAAAATATGATTGAAAGTGATTGGACTATTTGCTAATTCTTTCTTTTTAACTCAGAGGTACTAGCAAAGGTTAGGTTAGGGAGTGAAGACTTCAATATATTGTCCTAGGCCAAGTCAAGCCTAAGATGCAGTATAGAGAAAAGTGCTTTCGCCATCTTGTTTTTAAAAAGAAAGAATGTTGCAATTTTAAATTGGGTTGGTTCCCCTAGTTCATAAAATCCTACAGGTCATCTTGTAGTTTATGTCCTGTGGGTTTTATGTGTGAGACTGTGCATGGCACGATGGTCAAATTTCGTGAGCCAGAAGTGTTCTTATTTCTGGCCGCATACCAATGGCTTTAAAATATGATTGAAAGTGATTGGACTATTTGCTAATTCTTTCTTTTTAACTCAGAGGTACTAGCAAAGGTTAGGTTAGGGAGTGAAGACTTCAATATATTGTCCTAGGCCAAGTCAAGCCTAAGATGCAGTATAGAGAAAAGTGCTTTCGCCATCTTGTTTTTAAAAAGAAATAATGTTGCAATTTTAAATTGGGTTGGTTCCCCTAGTTCATAAAATCCTACAGGTCATCTTGTAGTTTATGTCCTGTGGGTTTTATGTGTGAGACTGTGCATGGCACGATGGTCAAATTTCGTGAGCCAGAAGTGTTCTTATTTCTGGCCGCATACCAATGGCTTTAAAATATGATTGAAAGTGATTGGACTATTTGCTAATTCTTTCTTTTTAACTCAGAGGTACTAGCAAAGGTTAGGTTAGGGAGTGAAGACTTCAATATATTGTCCTAGGCCAAGTCAAGGCCTAAGATGCAGTATAGAGAAAAGTGCTTTCGCCATCTTGTTTTTAAAAAGAAAGAATGTTGCAATTTTAAATTGGGTTGGTTCCCCTAGTTCATAAAATCCTACAGGTCATCTTGTAGTTTATGTCCTGTGGGTTTTATGTGTGAGACTGTGCATGGCACGATGGTCAAATTTCGTGAGCCAGAAGTGTTCTTATTTCTGGCCGTATACCAATGGCTTTAAAATATGATTGAAAGTGATTGGACTATTTGCTAATTCTTTCTTTTTAACTCAGAGGTACTAGCAAAGGTTAGGTTAGGGAGTGAAGACTTCAATATATTGTCCTAGGCCAAGTCAAGGCCTAAGATGCAGTATAGAGAAAAGTGCTTTCGCCATCTTGTTTTTAAAAAGAAAGAATGTTGCAATTTTAAATTGGGTTGGTTCCCCTAGTTCATAAAATCCTACAGGTCATCTTGTAGTTTATGTCCTGTGGGTTTTATGTGTGAGACTGTGCATGGCACGATGGTCAAATTTCGTGAGCCAGAAGTGTTCTTATTTCTGGCCGCATACCAATGGCTTTAAAATATGATTGAAAGTGATTGGACTATTTGCTAATTCTTTCTTTTTAACTCAGAGGTACTAGCAAAGGTTAGGTTAGGGAGTGAAGACTTCAATATATTGTCCTAGGCCAAGTCAAGGCCTAAGATGCAGTATAGAGAAAAGTGCTTTCGCCATCTTGTTTTTAAAAAGAAAGAATGTTGCAATTTTAAATTGGGTTGGTTCCCCTAGTTCATAAAATCCTACAGGTCATCTTGTAGTTTATGTCCTGTGGGTTTTATGTGTGAGACTGTGCATGGCACGATGGTCAAATTTCGTGAGCCAGAAGTGTTCTTATTTCTGGCCGCATACCAATGGCTTTAAAATATGATTGAAAGTGATTGGACTATTTGCTAATTCTTTCTTTTTAACTCAGAGGTACTAGCAAAGGTTAGGTTAGGGAGTGAAGACTTCAATATATTGTCCTAGGCCAGTCAAGGCCTAAGATGCAGTATAGAGAAAAGTGCTTTCGCCATCTTGTTTTTAAAAAGAAAGAATGTTGCAATTTTAAATTGGGTTGGTTCCCCTAGTTCATAAAATCCTACAGGTCATCTTGTAGTTTATGTCCTGTGGGTTTTATGTGTGAGACTGTGCATGGCACGATGGTCAAATTTCGTGAGCCAGAAGTGTTCTTATTTCTGGCCGCATACCAATGGCTTTAAAATATGATTGAAAGTGATTGGACTATTTGCTAATTCTTTCTTTTTAACTCAGAGGTACTAGCAAAGGTTAGGTTAGGGAGTGAAGACTTCAATATATTGTCCTAGGCCAAGTCAAGGCCTAAGATGCAGTATAGAGAAAAGTGCTTTCGCCATCTTGTTTTTAAAAAGAAAGAATGTTGCAATTTTAAATTGGGTTGGTTCCCCTAGTTCATAAAATCCTACAGGTCATCTTGTAGTTTATGTCCTGTGGGTTTTATGTGTGAGACTGTGCATGGCACGATGGTCAAATTTCGTGAGCCAGAAGTGTTCTTATTTCTGGCCGCATACCAATGGCTTTAAAATATGATTGAAAGTGATTGGACTATTTGCTAATTCTTTCTTTTTAACTCAGAGGTACTAGCAAAGGTTAGGTTAGGGAGTGAAGACTTCAATATATTGTCCTAGGCCAGTCAAGGCCTAAGATGCAGTATAGAGACTAGAAAAGAAAATGTCTAAGACATTTTAAGTGTGCCTGCAGCTCGCTAAGTGTGTGCAACCTTGTATAGCAGTTGGTGTTAGCATTTTCTTAGCACTAACATTATCATTGATTTTTTTCCTTTAAAAATTAGGCATTTGTTAACATTAGCATTTGTTAGCATTAGCATTTTTAGCATTTGTTAGCAATTGTTAACATTTGCATGTGTTAGCATAGCATTAGCATATTTGTTAGCATTAGCATTTGTTAGCATTAGCATTAGCATGTGTTAGCATTAGCATTTGTTAGCATTAGCATTATAATGTGTTAGCATTAGCATTTGTTAGCATTAGCATTAGCATTTTTAGCATTAGCAAGTGTTGGCATTAGCATTAACATGTGTTAGCATTAGCATGTGTTAGCATTAGCATGTGTTAGCATTAGCATTTGTTAGCATTAGCATGTGTTAGCATTATCATTAGCATTTTTAGCATTAGCATTTGTTAGCATTAGCATGTGTTAGCATTAGCATTTGTTAGCATTTGTTAGCATTAGCATTAGCATTAGCGGTTAGCCGTTGGGACTGTGGGACCACCCACCGAGTTTGTGACCAGTAACGTGTTGGGAAGTGGAGACATGGCTGTTTAAAGCCCAGCCAATAGGAATGCAGAGGGGGCGGGGCTTAAGCATTTACAGATAGTTCCTATTTGCCATGTAAGTACACACAGCGAGTTTTGAGACGGTACCATGCTGCAAACTGGAGATAAAGCTGTTTAAAGCTAAGCCAATAGGAAGATAGGGGCGGGGCTTTAGAGGGGGCGGGGCTTAAGTAATACGTCCCTATTGGCCGTTTAAGTCCAGACACCAAGTTTCAAGACAGTACCATGCTGTGAACTGGAGTAGTGTCTGTTTGAAACCCAGCCAAAAGGAATACAGAGGGGGCGGGGCTTAATCAATAACAGCCCATCCTATTGGCTGGAAAAATACCAAAGTTGTGTATGCGGACTCTTAATCAAGTCATATGACGCCATCCACACGTCTCTACGACAAACGGCTCATGATAAATAGAGGCACTTCCTGTTTGGTGAAGGGCACTTCCTCTTACAGAGGGGGCGGGGCTTCAACATTTACAGTTTGTCCCTATTGGCCAGAAACAGTCCAAAGTCATGTGAGCATTTTAAAGTTGAAATCACATTGCTAGGCAAAAGTATGCCAGAGTAATGTGACATTAAAGTTTCAGTAAAATAGAGTAAAAGTACTTTGAAGTATCAAAAGTAAAAGTACTCATTGTGAATTGAAAAAGTACTCATTATGAAGTAAAAACATACTTGAGTAACAATACTCAAAACTCCAAAGAGTAACTGTTAAAGATGTGATATTTTGTGAGAGCTAAATTTTATCCTCCATCCTGTAGGGGGCACTGTATATTCTCCACTGTGTCTGTAGCTTGCAGCAGAGGTGACATTCAATGGGAGCAGCCATTTTCCCTTCACTCTGGATTAACAGCTTGGTGAGTACACACTGTCTTTCAGCCTCTCTGATAATCCATTCTTTAAAAGTGATAATATTAGGCATCCATCTTGTATGATTGATAATTACTGTATATTGGACATATATGTTGTGTTGTTGAGGGTATTTGTTAGAAGATGTGTATCATTTAGGAGTTATTTGGAGTTTATTGGCAAAACATGTCTTGACATGACTTCTGCTAACAGCACATGTTGTGTTAGCAATATAGCATGTGGTCTACTAAAAGCTGCTAGCTGTAAGCTAGCTATGTACAGGTGTGTGTGTGTGTGTGTGTGTGTGTGTGTGTGTGTGTGTGTGTGTGTGTGTGTGTGTGTGTGTGTGTGTGTGTGTCTGTGTGTGTGTGTGTGTGTGTGTGTGTGTGTGTGTGTGTGTGTGTGTGTGTGTGTGTGTGTGTGTGTGTGTTGACATGCCTAGACTTGTCTGGTGATAGCTGTTAGTAGCTAATGCTGTTGACATGTGCTTGTTGAGCTGGAGCCAAGCAGAGGCTAAATATCAGTGTTGGTCTGCTTATTAGTGTGTGTGTGTGTGTGTGTGTGTGTGTGTGTGTGTGTGTGTGTGTGTGTGTGTCTGTGTGTGTCTGTGTGTGTGTGGTTTGGGCCGTTTTTTGAAAAAAAAAAAAAAAAATTTCCATGTTTTTTTTTTTTTTTTTTTTTTTTCAAAAAATGTTTTGGACCTCCAGAAATGTATTAGGCATGATCGCGATCGCGAAATTGCATGTTTAACCCCCATACCAACCAATTATTTCAAACATAGCAGCCATGTTTGTTTACATCTGAAGAAAACATAATGGCTCATAAATCATGAATGCCTGAACGGATTTCCAAGCGGATTTTTTTGTTTGAAAGCTGTGAACAGCATCTACACACGTGGTGCATCATCTAGGCATGGGCGTGCACAATCCGTGCACTATAAATTACATGGAGGTCTATGGAGACCATGGCATCATGGGACATTGAAGAGAAAATCATTGCAACTTAAGTGTTAACTACTCCACCTCTTAGAAGCAAATATTGTTCTTTTACTCCACAACGATTATTTGAACACTTTAGCTCAGGGGTGTTCAACAGAGGGTCCGGGACCTCTAGGGGGTCCACAGAGTTACTACAGGGGGTCCTTCAAATCTTTGTTTGATACAAACCTTTCTCCTTTTTTATATTAGCCAATTGAACCCTAACTGAGAACTGAGAACTTTAGCCAAAAATAGCAGATCTACAAATTCATAACGTCTCGCTCTGCTAGTCGTTGTGAGCTTGTAGATCGGCTATTTTCAGCAGTTTTTTTACAACAAGGGTTCATATTTTAGATTGTAATTAAAGAATATAAAAGATGAGTGTTAAATTGATTTTATTTACTTCTTTCTATCGTTTTAGAGATTCTTATTTCAGTGGTTGGGGTCATGCGTACAAGTGGCTAAATATGTCATTTTACACAGAATAAGCCCATTTCCAAAATACAACGCAACCTTTCATGGTTGGATCTGACTTATGGGGGCTAGAAGTGTTAATGTAAATAGCAATAAAGAAACTGCTGGCTTATTGTGTCTAAAAAGACATATTTAGCCACTTGTACGCATGCCCCCATGCGTTCGCATGCCCCACATTTTAGCACGGTAAACACGATAAAACAATAGAACGAAGCAAATGAAAACATTTTAACACTCACCTTTTCTTTTCCCTATTACAATCTAAAATATGAACCCTTGTTGTAAAAAAACTGGGGCTGTCAAACGATGAAACTATATGGAATCTGGGGGTCCCTTCATCTCTCTCTCAGCTAAGGTGTCCTTGGCCTGAAAATGTTGAAGACCCCTGCTTTAGAGTATACATAATTTAACTACTTCAGCCAGTTTATGCATAGGCTATTTGAAAATAGCAGATCTACAAGCTCACAATGCATTACAATGTGACACACTACAAGCTTGTAGATCTGCTATTTTCACAACAAAAAAATTACTTTTACTTTTGGTACATTAAGTTCGGCTTTGTATTTATGTGTGTCTCCATAATTTAAGCATGCAGCCCTATTGGGGAACAGCTTTTCAATCTAATACTGTAGAAAGGCTAGTCATTTTGACGAGAGTCTAACATCATCATTGTTTATTACTCAGTTGAATTTGCTCTTTGTTGTGGGGGAATCATTTGTGATGGCTTCTTCTATGCAAACCTCAGACAGCAGTTAAGACCTCATTGAAAACCTGCGTTGAGTTCATCATGTTGTCACACTATGGTTGACATTGTCATATTTGAATTTAAATGGAGTCATAGCTGTGCCATTTGGATTTTATGACATTAGATGAAAGGACAGATTATAGATAGGACACTATTTAGGAGGTGAAAGGTATGTTTATTTATCCTCCAATCAAGTTAGAGGATGTGTGTATGTGTTGATTGAAGAGTGTAATGATGCTATCAGTATGCATCAGGGCCTCTCTCTCCCGTTCTTGCATGTAGACGCACGCACGCACACACACACTTGCACACACACGCACGCACATGCACACACAGCCAGCCAGCCAGCCAGCCGTGGCGATAGTGTTACTGTTACACTTGTTGTTGTTTTGTTACCATGGAGGGGATTGGAAACCAGTCATTTTCCTTGTGATTTCATCCAGGCTTGTTCCTATTTTAAA